>NC_142930.1:66172520-66215020 GCF_046866305.1 Octopus bimaculoides
CACCACCACTATTTCTAATCAAACTAGCCAAGTATAAATGTTTGATTCACTAGTTAGCTTACATGTAGGCAGTAAACAATTTATATTTTTGGTACTATATGTTCACCACATACACCATACAAACCGTCTAAATATATTTATGTATTTATTTATAATGTTAAACACATGCACACATATATTTTTTTATTATATATGAGTGTGGCAGGTGGGAGAGTGTATGTGTGTGTAAGACATAAATAGGAGATGTTTGAGTTTGACATACCTTCTAATTAAAAAAAAAAAAAAAGTAGCTGTTTCCAGCTTATTTCTCCCCTTCAACTTTTCCTTGAAAAAGGACTCTGTCCGAAACACTGAATTTTCCATTCCTCACAAGTTTACTGAATTCTTTTCATCAATTTTACTATAAAATATGTCTTTACTATAAAATATTTGTCGGCATATATATGTATGTGAGTGTATGTATAAGCATGTGTGTGAGAATATGTGTGTTTGTAAGTAAATTAAAATATGTATGTATTTGTGCTTACTAGCATATATAGGCATATGGGTAAATGTGGATATGTTTGAGTGTAAAATCTTCCGAAATGATCTTCAAGTGTACTTAAGAGAAAAAAAACTTTAAAATTTTGACTATTAATTCTATTATTATAAAAGATTAAGAACAAAAGTTATTCAAATGATTTTGCTATATTCTGGTAAACAGAAGCAGACATTTTAAAGAAATGATTATTCCATATTCTATATTTGGTAGTAAAATCTATAAATTGTACTATGTTGTTGTTTAGACCCAGTTCAGTACTGATTGAGTAGACCAATGATTAAAAGCTTTCCAATCACAAGCATCCTGCCTTTTTCCTATGAACAAGGAACCAGAGACCACATTATTTAATGTTTTCTTTCCAATACAGCAGGATACGACTTGTGGGAGATTAGGCTGCTATTTCTAGAAGGTTGGACAACCACATAGAGGGACCCTCAGTGTCACCCATCTCTCATCAGAAGCTTCATAAGCTTCCATATGTGGCAATGTGCCACCTCCTAGACAACAGTCATTTGTACACCAAAGTGAAGATAGCACTTGAGTTTTAAACTCCTGTGAAATTCTTTAACCCTTATACTGTGAAAATCAGATACATCCACTACAAACTTCCTTATCCTTAACTGGAAAAAGCCGTTTTATATATCAGTCTATATTTTGTTGAGGAATGTTATGCTTGAAACTATATTTTGTTGAGATATGTCAAGTTTATTGAGGCGAGATGATTTGCAGAAAATAGTTCTGTATTTTTGTAGATATTTAACATCATTACTGGAATAACTATAAAATTTAATTTTGCAGTTAAAGAGTTAAGGACTCGTTACCTTACATACAAGAAGTTGAATTTCTAGCAGACTTCATAAAAGAAACTGAACCATCGGTGCCCATGTTTTAACAGGCAAAAAGACTATATCCAGTAACATTAATGTGGGTGCAAAAGGTGGTGAGCTGATAGAAACATTAGCACGGTGGGCGAAATGTTTAGCGGCATTTTGTCTGTCTTTACATTCTGAGTTCAGATTCTGCTGAGGTTGACTTTGCCTTTCATCCTTTCAGGGTCAATAAATTAAATACCAGTTGTGTACTGGGGTAAATTTAATTGACTGACCCCCTCCCTCAAAATTTCAGGCCTTGTGCTTAGAATAGAAAAGATTAATGTGGGTGCATAGCTCTGAGTAAGGTGAGACATGTATCAGACCTAGTTATTGCATTATATGCATCCCTTGTATATCTCCAGTCATCTCAGTCTACCCTTTTGCTGACCCAGGAAATTAGGGACAAGTGAGACTAGCTGTTAAGTACTACCTTCCCTCACTATTTTCCAAGTTCAGCACCAAGAGTGTGAAGGGTGAGGCTAGCTGTCAGATGCAACTGTCTCACACTATAATTCAAGTTCAGTGCAAGTTAGAACTCAAACTTCTTCAAATCGCAAGAAATTAGTGGACCTTTCATTATGGTTACTGGGGTAGCCCATTCATCTGTGACAATAAATGTGACCACTTCTGTAGTTTCATTATACAGGCATAGTATCAGTTTCATTATACAAACATAGTATAAGCAGAAGAATTCACAAATCTCCAGTCACTTGCGCAGCTGTATGCTTTGTTGTTGATACACATTGAGAAATGCTGTTGGTGTAAAAATGGTAGAGTTTGGGTTATCAAAGGAAATGAAGGACAAACAAGGGTATATATCATCATCATTTAACATCTGTCTTCCATGCTGGCATGGTGGGACAGTCTGACAAAAATCTGATAGGTTAGAGGATTGTATCATGCTGCAATATCTGCTTTGATATGGTTCTTCCAATTGCTTGCTGTTTCTAACCCCACAACTGTTTTACAGAGTGTACTGGATGCTTTTTCATAACATTTGCTCAAAATACTACACATAATGATAAAACCCAAGACTTCAAGATTATGAAGTAAACTTCTTAAACATTTAGCTATGCTTACATCCATAATGTGAGTAATGAGATATAAAGTAACAAACCCTTTAATCAGTCTTAGAAAAAGAAGAAAATATATAAAAAAGAACATAATTGAATTAAGTTAATTTATCGAAGATTTGTGTAGAGTTTTCAGTCTGAATGATTCTCTTAGAAAATCTTGTGTGTTTATCTTTCTGTCTACGATTGTCCTGTGCATTACTTTACAACTAGTATCAGTGTGTTTATGCTGCTGTAATTTAACAGTTCAGCAAAAGGAACTGATAAAGTAGGTACTAGATTTAAAAATGGATAAATAAATACTGGGGTCGATTGATTTAACTAACCAAATAAATAGTGGAGAACAAAGTACTGGAGATGAGAAACCTAATGCAGAAGAAGCTAGAAAGTTCTGGAGTAATAGCTGGGATAAGCCAGTCAATTATAATGCAGATGCAGTATGGTTAAAGAAATTAAAGGAAGACGTAGTGAGTGAGAAGTAGCCAGATCTAAGATTAATTAGTGCATTAATGAGTAAAGCATTAGGAAAATTGCCGAATTGGAAGGGCCCAGGACCAGATTTAGTTCAAGGGTACTGGCTAAAGAAATTTAGTAGTTTACATGAGAGGCTGAGGGAACAACTTTAAGATCACCTTAATGGAGGAATAATACCAAATTGGATGACTAGAGGGAGGACAATACTCATCATGAAAGATAAGAGCAAGGGTAATACAGCTAGCAACTATAGACCAATCACTTGTGGAGGCTGTTTACAGGAATTCTTTCAGAAAGCATTTACAAGCACTTTGACAACCAGAATTTACTACCAGAAGAACAGAAAGTTGCAGGAAGAAGGCTAGAGGAACACACGATTATAGACAAAGCAGTTCTAAATAAAGTAAATCTTAGAAAGAAAAATTTAACAATAGTATGGATAGATTATAGGAAAGCCTATGACATGATCCCACTCTCATGGATAAGTGAACGTTTGAGTATATTTAGAATAGTAAACAGCATAAGAGAATTAATTAGCTGCAGCATGAAGAAATGGAAAGTAGATGTCTACTCAGGTAACGCACTGTTAGGGAAAGTTAATATCAAAAGAGGAATTTTCCAGGGCTCTTGTTGTCCCCTTTAATATTTGTGTTATGTCTGATCCCCTCAGTTTAGTATTAAGGAAAGCAAAGGCAAGGTATCAGTTCAGAAATAGTAAGGGAAAAATTAACCATTTGCTCTACATTAATGATCTGAAGCTTTTTAGTAAGAATGAAAAAGAGATAGATTCCTTAATATAAACTGTAAGACTCTTCAGCAAAGATATAGGCATGGAATTTGGCATAGATAAGTGTGCAATATTAGTCATGATAAGGGGACAGGTAGTCAATAGTGAAGGCATTTAATTACCAGGATCATTGAAAGGAGGAGAGAGCTATAAGTATCTAGGAATATTAGAATCTGACAGGGTACTAACTACAGAAAAGAAAATGAAAATTGAGGAGAACATCAGAAGGGGAAGCTAATAAAGTCAAAGCTTAATGGTCTAAATCTGGTGAAGGCTGTAAATACTCGGGTAGTATCATTACTTAGATACTCAGCAGCTTTTGTAGATTGGACAAAAACTGAATTAGCAAGGCTTGACAGAAGAACTAGGAAGGAATTCAATATGAATGGAGGACTCCACCCAAGGGTAGGAGTAGCAAGATTATACCTACCTAGAAAGGAAGGCGGAAGAGGGTTAATATCTGTTGAAAACTGCATAGTGTTAGCTAGAGTAGATATAGACTCCTATGTAGGTAATAATTAAGAAAGTTTTTTAAAAGCTGCTAGAGTCACAGCAAGACATAGGGAAACCAAAAACCCAAACAAAGTTAAAAAACAACAAAAAAGAACAGAAATTATCTGACTGGCAGAAAGTGTTGCATGGTAGATTCCCAAAGATAGTTGCAGCAAATAGTAGTAGTGAGACATGGTTATGGTTGCAGAAAGGAAAGCTGAAGGAGACAGAAAGTTTGTTTGTAGCTGCACAAGATCAAGCATTAAGGATTAATTGGATAAAAGCCAAGATAGACGAAAACCAAGTAGATTCCCATTGTAGATTATGCAAACCAAATGAGGAAAGCATTACTCATGCAGTAAGTGAATGTAGCAAGCTGGCACAGAAAGAATACAACAAAAGATATGACAATTTAGGGAGAGTAATCCATCGGGAGCTTTGTAGAGAGCTAGGATTTGAACATACTGATAAATGGTATGAACATGAACTTAGTAAAGTACTAGAAAGTAATAAATATAAGATGTTGTTGGACTTCAACATTCAGACTGACAGAGTAATAGAAGCTAGAAGGCTTGATTTGGTAGTGGTAGATAAAGACAATAGAATGTGCCAGATAATTGACTTCATTGTTCCAAATGATGAAAACATTAATATGAGAACTATAGAAAAATAGCAAAGTACCAGGACCTAGCTATTGAATTACAGTGACTATGGAAAGTTCGGGTAAAATGTATCCCAGTAGATATAGGTGCATTGGGAACTATCCCTAAAATTTGAAGAGATGGATAGAGGATATAGGCATAAAACCCAGTTTAGTACAGCTCCAGAAAACAGTGTTATTAGGGACAGCTAGGATACTTTGGAGGATTCTTGACATATAAGGTTACTTGCTGTAACCCTATAAGAGGGTTCTTAGCATCTACTTGTTGTAGCCTGATGTTAGGATTTTTTCTTTTCCAACAGTCTAATCTGTTGAGTGGAAATGAAAAAAAAAATGATAATAATAATAATTTCTAATAAAGGCACAAGGGCCTGAAATTTTGAGGGTGGGGATAAGTCAATTATATCGATCCTAGTGTTTCACTGTTACTTAATTCATTGACCCAGAAAGGATGAAAGGCAAAGTCGATCTTGACAGAATTTGAATTCAGAACGTTAAGATGGATGAAATGTCACTAAGCATTTTGCTTGGTGTGCAAACAATTCTTTTCTACTCTAGGCACAAGGCCTGAAATTTTGGGGGAGGGGGTCAGTCAATTAGATTGACCCCAGTATGCAACTGGTACTTAATTTAACGACCCCAAAAGGATGAAAGGCAAAGTCAACTTCGGTGGAATTTGAACTCAGAATGTAAAGACAGATGAAATACCACTAAGCATTTTGCCCAGCATGCTAATGTTTCTGCCAGCTCACAGCCTTCTGTTAATCTATAAAATCATTCTGTCGTAACAACTTCAATTAACTACAAAATGACATTGAAATCATTACTGAAATTTTTCAAATAATTGTTTGTAAATTAGGCATAAAGTCTGAATTTTTTTTTTTTTTTTGTGGGGAGGGGTACAGTTAGTTATATCAACTGTACCCTTCTCTAGTACCAGTCATGTGTTTAGGTGCTTTATTTGAATGAAAGTTTGAGTGTTATGCATTAGACAAACTTAACTATGGAATAGAATCAAAGGTACAATTGAAATCTTTAGAATAATGAAACACGTGTTAAATAACCTTAGCTGTGGGAGAAATATCAAAGACATAATTGATGTCATTAACATAATAAAACGATGTTATGAAGATTTATAAATTTTTGCATCAAAATAGAAATGAAAGTGTTTGTAAATGTGGTATTTCCATGGGGCCCCTGTTGATAATATTCAATTAACTTAATCGATTTAATTAGTTTAAAATAGATAATATGAATGTAATATAAAAAATAAGCAAAGGAGATGGGTGAGGAGGAGGGTGAGGAGGAGGGTGAGGAGGAGGAGGAGGAGGAGCAGGAGGAGGAGGAGGAGGAGCAGGAGGAGAAGAAGAAGAAGAAGAAGAAGAAGAAGAAGAAGAAGAATGAATGAATGAATGAATGGATGAGAGAGAGAGAGAGAGAAGTAGTGGAAAAATGAAAAGTAGAAGCACTAGGATGAGGAGGAAGAAGAAGAAGACAAAGAAAAGATAAAAATATGACAATATTAATGAGGACATTAACAACAATATCAACTACATCAGTGATGATGCTATTTAAAAAAAAGCAAAAAAATGTATTTTTCTTTTCAATATCTCCTTGTATGAGTAACAGGAAAATTGAATTTCCATTGTGCCAACTATACGCCCACACTTTTCGTACATAATCAGCAAAGACATCAGACCAAGTTTTGTATTTCAGGACCATCTACACCCAACACCTCAACCACAATTGAACACCTACATCAGTTTTCTCTGCAGCCATCTCCTCTGCCATTAAACACACACACTCTCTCTCTCTCTCTCACACACACACATACACACACTTCAGATTTACAGCAGCTTCTATTAATGAACAAGCAGGTTCTACATCACAAGACTCATCCATAAGCTTACAGACACATTTTGCTACCACTACCACCATCGTCATCACCCCCACCACAACCACCACTACCACTACCATTATCAGCACCACCAACTTCACCAACATTGCAGCCTACTTGTGATGTCGGCTTAAGCGTTAAATGTAGTATATTCCTTTACAAGGTGAAAAATTATGCATTGCTACTACAGCTAAAGCAAACTACACAACCTAAAGAACTGCTAGGAATTCATTCATTAGTTTTCTTCTTTTTTTTTTTCGTTTTTCATCTATGCATGACAATAGAAAGAACATTTTTTTGCTGTTCCTCCTACACAAATATAACCATATATATATATATATATGAGAGAGTGTTTATGTATGTATTCATACGCAATATATGTGTATGCATATGTGCGTGTGTATATATATATAACATATATATGTTTATATCATACACACACGCATATATACATACACACACTCTCTCTCTCACACACGCACACACACACACACACACGCATGCACACACACACGCATACGTATATTTATATTTCACTTAGGCATTGCAGTACTATTTATATATATATATATATATATATATATATATATATATATATATATATATATATATATATATATATATATATATACATACACACACACACACACACACACACACACATATATATATATATATATATATAGTCAAATCGTCCAACCCATGCTAGCATGGAAAGCGGACGTTAAACGACGATGATGATGATGATGATATATATATATATATATATATATATATATAGAGAGAGAGAGAGAGAGAGAGAGAGAGAGAGAGAGACAAACAGACAAACATATGAAAATAAAAATGTAGAACATGCATGTACACATATATCTATCCATATATACATGCATTCATGCAAACATGTATATGTACATGCATACATATACACATATATACATACATCCATACATACACAGATATATATATCTGTATATTTATATATTAATGATTCCATGCTATTGAGTACATCAGTCCATTTACACCATGCTACTTTGTGTCTTTGGATGATTTTTGTGACATGTTCGATGTGGTGTTAACACCTAGCTCAATCCTCATCTATTTCTAAAGGAAACAGAAATTGTGGTCGGCTTCTTACAACCGTCTTACAAAAAGAAAGTGAGAGAGAGAGAATGAGAAACAGAAACAGAAGAGAATCTTTCCCTATAGCTGACTGGTATTCTGTTTATTAATTCTGGAAGGATGAACAGGCAGAATTTGGACCCAAGGTACAAAGAGGTAAAATAATTGCAACAAAATATTTACCCATCAGTCTATTGATTCTGTAAATTGACCTGCACTCCCCCCCTCTCTCTCTCTCTCTCTCTCTCTCTCTCTATATATATATATATATATATATATATATATACACACACACATACATCTGATCCTCTTCTATCATAATTTCTTTCTCTAGTCTATAGCATGTTCATATGAGGGGTCTTATCATTTAGGTACTTGGTGACCTCACTGGTACTGGTGCAACGTAAAAAGTACCCTGTACACTCTGTTAAGTGGTTGGCATTAGGAAGGGCATCCAGCTGTAGAAACCACTCCAAAGCATACATAAGACCCGGAGAAGCCCTCTGGCTCATCTATTCTTGTCAAACCGTCCAACCCATGTCAGTACAGAAATGGGGATGTTAAATGATGATGATGATGATGAGGCTGCTGCTGATGATGATGATGATGATGATGACGACGACGACGACGATGACAACGACGACGATGACGACGACGACGATGACAACGATAACGATGATATATATATGAGGTCTGCATTGTACTCTATTGTCTATTTTGGCATGGTTTCTATGGCTAAAAGTTCTTCCTAACCCAACCCATTTCCAATGTGTACTGGCTACTTTTACTATGCCACTAGCATTAGTGAGGTTGTCATGTGCCTTACCAGACAATGAACCCCAAGAGAAGTGGCGTTATGCTAGGAGACGAGGGGTTTAAAGTATGAGAACAGGAGTTAGAGCAGAACTGGTTTCTTGCTGTTGAGGAGCTCCATACTTGCTTTATATTCCTGCTTGATGAGCCTGGGGTCATCCCAGATTAGTGGTCTCAGAGACATCATCATGCATAGAGCTGACCAGGTCCACTAGTGCTCACCATCACCGGCGGGTCTTGTGCCAGCTCGTCTGCATCCTCTAATGTGACATCAAGCATATGGAGATCTTTCCCAATCACATTCATCCATCTGGTGTGGGGCCTACCATGAAGCCTCTTCCAGCCCACAGCTACTGTGTTGAATGAGAGTAAAGCCATGGTAGGATGATCTGCTGGGAGATGGAGGACATGTCATCATCATTATTTAACATCCCTATTTCTGTAATGGCATGGGTTGGATGGGTTGGATGGGTTGACATGGACACATGAGCCAGAAGGCTTCTCCAGGTCCTATGTCTGCTTTGATATGGTTTCTACAGCTGGGAAGCACCACTGCTCTATCACCCAGAAGACAAAACTTCATATCAACAATGCATTGGCCCTCTCCAGTCTCTTTTAAAGACCCTGGTAAAGAGGATCAATGTCTTTGATAGCAGAGCCCTGATAACCATCAAGAACATCAGGAGTTATGTGGTTACTCATATTTTAAAAGAGAAGGAAGAGAGAGCTTGGGGTGGAGCAGGGAAGTGGTAAAAGTTGTGGCGTGAACCCTCTTGGTATATGCTGAGCAGAAGTGAAAGGAGTAGAAGAACTGGGTATGTAGGTGGGTAGAGGTTGCAAGAATGCATGGGAGAATGAGAGATAGAGAATGGTTGAGGGGGTGAATACCATAAATGATGAACAAATGTTGAGTAGGGAGAGTAGGAAAGAGTAGGTAATAACTGTGGAGACAGGATAGGACTGAGAGGAAGATGTAGTGAATGATGGATAAGAGGTAGGGATGACCCATGACACCTGGGGGTGAATATTAGCAGAATAATAAAGATGATGTAATAAATAGAGGAAGGATGAGAAAGAGAGAGAGAGAGAGGAAGAGAGAGAGAGAGGAAGAGAGAGAAAGAGAGAGAGAGAGGAAGAGAGAGAAGATGAGGGTTGCAAGAATATGCGGAATGAGAGAGGCAGGCATAGTGCATGGCAAGAGTAAGAGACATATATGGTGGCAGAAAATTTTGAGGTGATTTAGTGTATTGGGAAGTGGAGGTCAATATAAAGTGTAGGTAAGGTGGAGGACAGTATTATGGAGGAAGAATATGCATCAAATGAAATGGTTTCAGGCAGTGAGAAAGATTAGTGATATCAAGGAAAAGCTGCAGTTAGAGAGATGAAGGGTGTTGGGGGGGTTGTCTCATGGAAGGAAACTTGCCAAGGGACCAATGAATATATGTACACATACACACAGCACCTCCAGAATTTAGTTTTGTAGAGTTGTGTAGGTTTTCTAAAAGAACTGCATATTGCCAGTCATTCCAGTCCCTTACCATCTCCTCCAAGAGGTTCATACCTCCACCAATATATATATATATATATGTGTGTGTGTGTGTATGTGTGTGTATACCAATTGGTTAGATCAGCCGTGATGGATATATAATACTAAATATTTTGGGATAATAATACATACACACACACACACACACACACACACACACACACACACACACACACACACACACACACACACACATACACACACACACACACGTGTGTATGTATGTATGTATGCATGTATGTATGTATGTATATCCAGTGTCTTTCAGTTTCCATCTACCTAACTCACTCACAAGGCCTTGGTCAGCCCAAAACTCTAGTAGAAAATATGTATGTATGTATGTATGTATGTATAATTGTTAAAGAGGACAACAAACTTTAAGGCAAGGCAAACATCTCAAGTCACATACATTATTACCCCATACTTTGTATGCATATGTATGTATGTGTATATATATATATATATATATATATATATATATATATATATATATATATATATATATATATATATATATATATATATGCGTGTGTGTATATTTATATATATATATATATATATATATATATACACTATAATGTACACTACACACACATGTACACACACATTTAAACACAGGCACTATCTAGAGTAATGGAACACCCACACATTTCCATTGCACACATACATAATTTTTCAGAAATTTTACTTAGCGGAAACCAATTCACATCGACATCCATTTAAGCTTGTGAAGGTCATATCACTTTCTATACAACGTGTGAAAGATTCCACCTATATAGCTACTGTATTTTATATCATGATTGTATTCTATAAGTGTATGTCATTTACACTTTATATATATGCATATACACATATACCTACACATAAAATCTATTCACATGTGTGTGTGTGTGTGTGTGTAGTTATATGTATATACATACATATACCTGTATACATGTATATATCCTTTCTACTATAGCACAAGGCCTGCATTTTAGAGTGGGTGCTAGTTATTTACATATTTCATCAACCCCATAAGGATGAAAAGGTAAAGTTGACCTTGGTGAAATTTGAACTTCGAACATAAAAACAGATGAAATGCTGCCATTTTGTTCAGTATGCCAAACCAACTCTGCCAGCTCACCACTTCATCATATATCATCATCATCATCATCATCATCATCATCATCATCATCATCATCATTATCACCATCATCATCATCATCATCAGCAGCAGCAGCAGCAGCAGCATCAGCATCATCATCATCATTACTGGCTTGGGTTTGATGGTTTGACCAGAGCTGGAAAGCTGGAAGTCTGCACCAGATTCCAGTCTGGTTTGGCATGGTTTCTATAGCTGAATGCCCTTTTCTAATGCCAACCACTCCAAGAGTGTAATGGGTGCTTTTATGTGCCACCAGCATGGGTGCCATTTGCATGACACCAGTATCTACCATGACTGCGATTTTACTTGGCTTCATGGGTCTAGTTCTCAAGCACAGCATATATATATATATGTGTGTGTGTGTGTCTGTGTGTGTGTGTGTGTGTGTGTGTATGGGCCAAATCAGAAATGCAATTTGTGCGGGTGTCTTTTCAAAACATTGTCTGGTTTAAAAAGCTACATCAGATGCCATAATATTTTAAGGTGTAAGTGCAAGAGGTGGTCAAACTCTGCATAAGGAGTAGACAAACACCATGTATATGTGTGTGTGTGTGTGTGTATGTGTATATATCTATGTATATATATATATATATATATATATATATATATATATATATATATATATATATATATATATATATTTATACATACGTGGCCATGGGAACGAGAATGGGCCCCAACTATACAAACCTGTTTGTTGGCTATGTTGAGGCACAAATATTATCAAGTTTTACTGGTCCCACTCCTGAACTATATCATCATCATCGTTTAACGTCCACTTTCCATGCTAGCATGGGTTGGACGATTTGACTGAGGACTGGTGAAACCAGATGGCTACACCAGGCTCCAATCTGATTTGGCAGAGTTTCTACAGCTGGATGCCCTTCCTAACGCCAACCACTCAGAGAGTGTATATGATCGTTATATTGACGACTGTATCAGTGCGACCTCACTTTCCTGTGAACTTCTAGACTCCTTCCTCTCTTTTGTCAAATCTTTCCATCTTGCTCTCCACTTCTCGTGCACTATTTCCAACACCTCAGTCACCTTTCTTGACATTTCGGTCGGCACTCATCACTCCACTCTCACCACCTCCATCCACTACAAACACACCGACTCACACTCATACCTCAACTTTTCCTCCTCCCACCCTACCCACATCAAGCTCTCCATCCTCTACTCCCAATTCCTCCATCTGTGCAGACTCTGCAGTGACAACCATGACTTTGAGGCTCAGTCTCAACTCATGTCTTGCCACTTCATTTTACATGGATATCCCCTCACCACTATCCACACCACCCTTGCCAGAGCACTTCCGTGGACCATGCATCTGCTCTCTTCCCCTGCACCCACTCCGCCGTCACCCATTTCCCATTTCCCCTCACCTACCACTCCACCACCCTACCTTTTCAATGCACCTCCACTTGGCACATCTTCCCTAACAGACCCCTTCCCTCCTTCAAACGAGCCCAAAACCTATGAGACCTCTTGATCCACAGCTTCTTCCCTAACCCAACCTCCCAACCCAGCTCATTCCCCTGCTCCTGCCAACACTTACGTCTCCAATACCACCCTCCTCACCCATCATCAACCCTATCATATCACTGACTCCTTCACCTGCACTTCTAGTAACATCATCTCCTGCTCTCTCTGTCCTTCTCTATACATCAGTCAAACGGGACACTGCTTGGCTGACCGGTTTGTGGAACACCTCCAAGACATCAGACTCGGCAACAACACCCCGGTCTCGTGCCATTTCCACTCTACTGGTCACTCTTTACAACACCTGTCTGTGTTTGGATTGTTCTTGCACAGGGGCTATCCGGACTCACGTCTCCATCGTGAGCAGGGATTAATCTGCTCTCTTCTCTCCTTTGCACCACATGGGCTCAACTCCTTGTCATCTTCATGAAGTCCAAGGACCTAAGATCAGCCTTTACCATTTCATCCCATATCTTCTTGGGTCTCCTTCTGCAAACTCCATCTACATTAAGTGATCAGCACTTCTTTATACAGTTGTCTTCATCCATATGCATCACATGTCCATATAGGTGCGGTCTTCTTTACTGCATACTATATGTGATTCCTTTTACGGATAGTTTTACTTGCAGCACATTTATACTATGTGATTCATGCACACTTATATTGCACATCCAGCTGACACCTCTTCTGCATATCGAACAAGGCCATTCCAACTGTCTTCTTTCCTATTAACTAAAACCTTCATCTTTGCTAAGTTTATCTAAAATCTCTTGTGGTAGCAGGACACACACACACACACACACACACACACACACACACACACACACACACACACACACACACACACACACACACGTATATATGCATGTAATTGTTCAGTTATATTTCAAGATTTCTTGGCAATAGAGAAAGAGCTGGTTTCTAACCTAGATCCAAGGATCCTTCATTTGAATTTCAACATCAATAACAGTATTTTTATTTGTTTGTATGTATGTACGTATGTATGTATGTATGTATGTATGTATGTATGTATGTATGTATGTGTGTGTGTGTGTATATATATATGTGCAGATTTGTATGTTCTGCTTTATGTATGTATTCTCATGCATATAGTTGCATATCTAGACATGCTCATATATATATTCAAATGATAAACTTCTGGAAAGTTTTACAGACTTTTACAGTTCCCGTGATGGATTGGATTTATAATCTTTGAATTAGCTTTCTCCTTTCTGGTTCCGAGAAGCCTAATTTCTCAAGATTGGTAGTTAGGCAGTGTGTTACATATCCCAGGGCCCCAATAATTACAGGTATAAACCTGAACTTGTAATCTGGATAGAGTAACTGCAGATTTCTCAATAGTTCAGCGTAGGTGTTCGCTTTGCTTTTTCACTGATCTTCAGCTTTATGTTAACATCCGCTGGGCAGCTAATTTCCACAATTGTACACAGTTTCTCTTCTCTATCCCAAATCATTATATCAGGTCTGTTGTGCTTACATTTTATTGAGGTCTTCACTGGGATATTCCACCAGTACTCCTTTTTATTATGAGTGGCTTTGGCTTCTACCATACTGTGAGTTCTTATTGTCCTTGGTGGTTATCTTTCTGATGGATTTCATTATAGAGTGCCCTAGTTACAACATCATGTCTCATTGGTAGATAATACTGTGATGACATTTTTGGACAACTGCTTATGATGTGGATGGTATCTTGGGTGTTAACTCCACAAAGTCTGCATTGATTGTCACATTTTACTACTTTTCCTGCATCTCTCTCCCTTTTGTGCATCAGGTACTTGGTTGATATTTCCTGTTGATATTGGTTGATATTTCCCATAAATAATAAAGATTTTTCAACTGCATGAACTAAAAGTCGGAGGGGCACGGGATAAACTACCTTCATCAGCTTTCTATAAAAGTAGGTAGTAATTTTATTTGTACTTACTCTTAGTGCAAGTTTTGAAGAGTGCAGTTCGATTTTAACAGTTATTTTTTCAAGGCTATAATGGAAGTGACAAAGGAGCACATTCGGCATATTTTGCTTTGTGTGTTCAATAAAGGCAACAACACAACAGAAAGTGAGATAATATTAATGAGGTATATGGGGATCTGACCATAAGCATAAGCCAGTGTCAACGGGGATTCCAGAAATCCTGAGCCCAGAAACTACAGCCTAGAAGACGAACCACATCCTGGAAGATCTGTAGAGCTTGACAAGGATGTCCTGCAAACCCTGGTGGAACAAAATCCCGTTGTAACTGTTGAGGAACTATCAGAGAAGCTTGGAGTTGGTCATTCAACCATTCATCAACACCTGCGTTAGAAAGAAAACGACCATCTTCGGTTTCAAGATCAAAGATGTTCTTCCATCAGAATAATGCAGTGAGGATGACATTCCAAAGGTTAAAGTAGTTTGAATGGGAAACGATGCCCCACCCACCATATTCGATGGACATTACCCCATCTCATTATCATTTATTCGACAGTCTTCAAAATCATTTGGACAGAAAAAATATGAATTCTGTAGACAAGGTCAGAGCAGTACTTGAGGAGTATTTTTCATCACGGACAAGTGAATTTTGGAGAGAGAGAGAGAGAGAGAGAGAGAGAGAGAGAGAGAGAGAGAGAGAGAGAGAGAGAGAGAGAGAGCGATTTGTTCTGATAATTTCCCATTTGGAAACCTGTTGAAATTAAAATCTCAAACTTTGGCCTATACCAAGAGATGAATAAAACAACTGAAAATTACTATATCACAATAATTTTCTCTACAATAGTTTCCTAATCTATATGGTAAAAAAATTGATTAGACAGAAAAAGTTGATCTTCAGTATTAATATCTGTGAGCCAATGAACATCTCTGTGTGGCAGAGGTTGGCAGGAAGGGTTCATTACAATGGTTAGAGCCTGATTGAGTGAGTTGAGACATAGTATGTATGCGTAATAAAAGGAAGCGAACTAGGTGTGTTGAGTGAAATTAAATGAATGTCCTATGTCAGAATATATAAGAGATTTTAGTTCTATGCTGTATGGTACAGCTTAGAACTGATGTACAAAAGCATGAGTGATTTTCTCTTAACAAGATCATTTAGATTTGTGGCAAATTGAAACTAAGTAGGTTGTGATGTTAATCCCTTTTTTACTAAAAGATTACCTGATTCAGGTGTGGCTGTGTCATAAGAAGCTTGCTTCCCAACCACATGCTTCTGAGTTAGGTGTGTGTGTCTTTGTGTCTGTATTTGTCCCCCACTACCACTTGACAACTGGTATTGGTGTGTTTATATTCCTGTAACGTAGAGGTTCAGCAAAAGAGATCGATATAATAAGTTCCAGGCCTATAAAAAAATAATCACTGGGGTTGATTCATTCAACTAAAAATTCTTCAAGGTGGTGCCCCAGCATGGCCACTGTCTAATGACTGAAACAGATGAAAATTAAAAGGTAAAAGGAGTCAATCAACTCTTTAAAACTAGGAATCAAATGAGTTGATTGATTCTATACTAAAGAAATGTCCACATCATCCATTTCAGATGCAAAGTGATCAAAATGAGAAAAGAAGAAAATGGTGGACTATAACTAAGAAATTCTTCTTAGCCTGCAGTTTGAGAAAATTCAAATTACTTATCAAATAGTGAAACATAATGTTGGAGAAATGTAGGATGATAATAATTCCAGACTATCTTTATTCAAAAATAGGTGCAGGAGTAGCTGTGTGGTAAGTAGCTTGCTTACCAACCACATGGTTCCGGGTTCATGCGTGGCACTTTGGGCAAGTGTCTTCTACTATAGCCTCGGGCTGACCAAAGCCTTGTGAGTGGATTTGGTAGACGGAAACTGAAAGAAGCCCGTCGTATATATGTATATATATATATGTGTGTATGTATGTGTGTGTATGTTTGTGTGTCTGTGTTTGTCCCCCCCCCCCCAACATTGCTTGACAACTGATGCTGGTGTGTTTACGTCCCCGTAACTTAGCAGTTCGGCAAAAGAGACTGATAGAAAAAGTACTAGGCTTCCAAAGAATAAGTCCTGGGTCGATCTGCTCAACTAAAGGTGGTGCTCCAGCATGGCCGCAGTCAAATGACTGAAACAAGTAAAAGAGAGTAAAGAGTATTCGTAAAACAGTTATTCGAAATAGATATCATTTGTATACTTGATTTTGAATTTTATCATTTTCGTTTAAATAAAATAAAAAATTTAGAATAATTAACATTACATATAATTGTCCTTTTGAATAATTTCCATTCATACAATTTTCCATTTGAATAAATGTTTTTTGAAAAAATTGTTTTCGAACAATTATTTTTGAACAATGTTCATATAATCTGATGTACTATGCAAAACTTAACTGTCTGTAGGTGAGCTATGCTTTCAAAAATATGACCTGCCATCCATGAACAGTCACATATCAGGAGACCAACATGAGATGTTTATATACATGCATCTCCAACAGCACCAATGCAGCACTGGTATTTTTTAAATTTTATTTTCAAAGGTGGGCTTATCTACTGTTGGACCAAAATCCATTAGGGGTGAATGCACAAGGATGGAGCTGCTGTGGATTAAATTTTTCTTAACAAAAATTATGTACAACATTGGTCAGAAAAAAAATTTAAAACAAAGTTGTCTGAGGTTTTATTGTTGAAAAGCTAACAAACTTACTATAGGAATGTCTGCAATGAGAAAATGATAATGCTCAAAATGAAGTTGATGACCACTTTCGCACACACACATGCATACTCACACATACACACATACATTCACATATGCAGACACACTTTCTCTCTCTCTCTCTCTCTCTCTCTCTCTCACACACACACACACACACACACACACACTCACACACACATATTGTAATCATTACCATCAGCATTTTATGTCTGTTTTATTGAGGTTTGCATGGACTGGACAGGTTTTATGATTCATTGTTGTCTATTATCATCCAACACAAAGAGCAACAGAGGAAAACTAATCAACTTAGTTGTTGTGAACATTTTTCAGTGTGGAATGGATGCATTTTATTGTGCTAGCAGTATTAGAGAGATTATCCCAAGTGGGAAGACTAAAGAACCTTCTATTCTCCATGTTAGTTCTTATTTAAAGTTTCTAACTTCCAAGATTAGTTGCATGTGATGTGATTTGATTTTGATTTGATTTTGATTTAATTTAGTATGAAAAGATTGATTATTAATTAGTTAAATTAAATAGTATAAATATAAAGTTGGATGAAATATGTGAACAATTCAGGAGTATTTTATAAAAGATTAACTTCTACTTTATAATTATTGCAGAATACTGTGAAGGGTTTATTTATAATCTCTTAATATTTGTTGACTTCATGTCTTATGTAGTGACTTGTATCTGCACATTACATTGTGTAACATGATTTTTGTCCTGTTATTTCTTATTTACTTACCCATACAAAGTATGAAAAATGACTAATATTTCCTTGAAACTTTGCTTTTGTTACATTTATTCCAATCCCAAAGAATCCTTCACAACATATGGCTATGATGCTCCCCTATTACTCCTACTCGTGATCAAAGATGCACATAGTGCCAGCCACTAAGGGACATGCTCTAGTGGTTAAGGTCAAGCAACTGACAAGCAAATCCATGGTGTTGAGCAGAATATATGATATTTCTGCTTCAGCAACTCAGAGCTGAATCTCTTTTAAATGTAACAGAAAATAGGTTATGATGTCCAGGTCACAAAAGCAAAGTTTGAAGGAATTAGTAGTCATTTCCTTTGATTTCTAGATAGACACAAATAGGAAATATCACTCACTGACCAAAGACAAAAAAAATTATTTTGTTACACAGTACTATTAGCAGTTAATTTTTTTGTCAGAGTAAAAAGGGGAAATGTATTTTCAATTGCATGAAGTACCAAATAAAGTCCATGTGTTGTTCATTCATTACAGTTTCTGGCAGAGTTTCTACACCTGCATGCCTTTCCTATCTTTAACAAGTTAACAGAATGTACTCTAGTGTTAATGGCATTTTCTTATACCATCAACACTTGAGAGGTTGCTCTATATTAGAAGAGTAACAAGTCCTATTGACCCAACTGACTGTTATGGAGGTGAGTGGCTTAGTGGTTATAATGTTGGACTCATGATTGTAAAATTGTGGTTTTGATTCCTGAACCAGGCAACGCATTGTGTTCTTGAGCAAAGCACTTCATTTCACGTTGCTGGCAAAAAGGAGTAATCCTTTGATGGACCGGTATCCCATCCAGGTGGAGAATTTATATGCCATGAAACCAGGAAACCAGTCCTTATCAGTCAGAATATTTCAAGAAAGTAACTTTACCTTTACTTTTAACTATGTACATGCATATGCATTATCATCATCATCATCATCATCATCATCATCATCATCATCAGCAACAGTTACAGCAACACATGTATTTTATACACTTACACACTAACAAAAATTACAGTCCTATATATAGTCACATATACAAGCCTATGTATAATTACATTTACAATCCTATGTGTAGTCACAGATCTCAGGATGCTAAACTTTTCAGATGAAATGACAAAGGACCGAGGTACCTGACACCTTGCTGTACTCAAGAAGACCCATCCTCCATAGCAGAAGTGATAAAGCCACTTCCCCTCATGAAGAGAATCAGCCTGCAAGAGTTTTGTGCCGGTGCCATGTTAAAAGCACTTGTGTTGGTTCCATGTAGAAGCATCCATGTGAGTGCCATGTTAAAAGCATCCAACACACACTGTAAAGTGGTTAGCATTAGGAAGGGCATTCAGCTGTAGAAACAAAGCCAAATAAGATTGGAACCTGGTGCAGCTCTCTAGCTTGCCAGCTCAGGTGAAACCGTCCAACACATGCTAGCATGGAAAACAAACATTAAAGGGTGAGGATCATGATGATGATGATGATGATGATGATATTCACTAATTGATACACACATATTTTCACATTCACACACAAATAATAAAAAATTGCATATATGTACAACTATACACACACACACACACATGCAAAGCTACATACACACATACACACAACTATATAGACATATACTATGTAATCTCATGCACATTTACTATCTTACACACGTGTATATAAAACAAAACACAGGCAGATATATGTGTGTGTGCATGTGTGTATTATGTGTGTGTTTATTATGTGTGTGTGTGTGTGTGTGTGTGTGTGTGTGTGTGTGTGTGTGTGTACAGGGTGTAGTGAATAAACTGTCATCTAAATTATGTAAAAGTGAAAATAACACTGATGTCTCATTTTAACAGATATATTTACCAAAATTACGTAAAAATATCTTGAAATATTAAAGAGTAAATTCATTCTATAGAATTGCCATTAGCTTCAACCATGGCCTCCAGACGACTTTGGAATCTCCTGCAACTCTTCTGGACGGTCTCCATGTTTAAGTTGGTGAATGCAGTCATAATCCTTGCCTTCATTTCATCTTTGGTGTTACAAGGAGTTTTGTTGGTCTATTGCACAACTGCACTCCACACATAATAATCAAGTGGGTTGCAGTGTGGGAAGTTAAGTGGTCAGATGTTAGGAGTGATGTGGTCTGACTGTCTTTCAGCAGCCATCCTTTTGACCCAAGGTAGCACTCCCTCCTCCAGGCACTTGATGTAGGCCTGTGTGTTGAGGCTGAGGCTGTGTGGGAAGAGGAATAACACTCTGAACACCATAATGTTGACTAGATGTTTGATTTTTATCACACTCGGTACATGTCCTCCCAAACATTATGAGATGTTCATATTGGAGCTTCCAGCATAAATGCCAAGTAGTACAACATGTCATTTCCAAATTCCTGACAGAGTGAATTGCGTCATGGTGCTGTTTTTCTCACAGACAGTGCCCAACTGACTCTACTATACTGTGGAGTCGGCAAAATCAAAAACAAACAAAGCACATGCACGAAATAAAAAATATAAAATGGTGACAATTTGTCCATCACACCATATATATATATATATATATATATATATATATATGTATGTATGTGTGTGTGTGTGTATGTGTGTGTGTGTGTGTGTGTGTGTGTGTGTATGTAAATATATATATATATATATAAAATAAAAAGTAAAACGTAAAAGGTAGAAAAGTAAGAGTCAAAAGGAAGAGTAAGTACAGTTAGGCAGCTTTTTAATCGCTACATATATTTTCATACACACACATATATACATAAAATCAAACACATATTCACAAACGGAGACACAAGTAAACTCACACAAACTCACACATACACACACATACACACATATACACATACATACACACATGTACACACAGAAATTCACATTTTATGGTTTGCACATACATACATACAGACTGAAGTATACATATAAATGTATGTTCTTGCATGTATACACATTCATATAGATACACTCACATAGCGGCACACGTGCACACACACACGTACACACACACACGTACACACACACAAACACACGCACACACACACACACACACACGCATGCACACTGGGACATACATACACATAGTTTAAGACACATAGACAGCCATGCACACACAAACAGAAGCTTCAAATAGTGGCACATGAATACACACAGAGCTATATGCATTTACATGTACACAGATATATATATACACTCACACAGGTATAGCATCCTACAGATACACACTGGTATATACATATACACAAGTAAACACACATGCATACGCATAATATACATGCAAATACACACAGCATATGCACACACGCAACACACACACATGCAACATACACATGCACATAATACACACATATACATATACATGCACACACACACACAAATGTGCGTGCACACACATACACACACACACACACACACACACACACATACACGCACACACACACACACACACCGAGAAAGATACTCAGCCTTCAGCATTGATTGAAGTGGGCTTCCTGTTATTTTTAGCACCATAATTTGCCCAGTTAGCCATCCATATAGTTCGATGGCATCACGTACACATTGAAAGATAGTGGGAAACTGACAAGTGATGAAGCATTATTGAAAAGATGCTTACAATTGATTTGCTTCATCCAACCCTTTCCCCCCTTCCCCACACTCCCGACTTACACTCAGTCTTCTCCCATTTTTCTTCTCTTCCTTTGTCACTCCCACTTGACCTGTACCTCACTCTTTTTCTGACCTTGTCCTTTCTCTTTCACTTGGGGAACACATCTGCCTTTCTTTCTCCATTCACATTTCTCATACTTTTAGTTTCTATCTATCAATCTATCTCAATCTATCTATCTATCTATCTATCAATCTATCAATCTATCTATCTATCTATCAATCTATCAATCTATCTATCTATCTATCTATCAATCTATCTATCTATCTATCTATCAATCTATCAATTTATTTATCTATCTATCTATCTATCTATCTATCTATCTATCTACCAATCTATGAATCTATCTACCTATCTATCTATCTATCTATCTATCTATCTATCTATCTATCTATCTATCAATCTATCAATCTATCTATCTATCTAGCTTTCTAATTTTTTTCCACTGTTGTCTGACTCTCTCTCTCTTTCTCCATCTCTCTGTATACATATAAACATATATACTTACACAGATACAAACCATGCATGTATGCATGCTTGTGTGCATGTGTGTGTGTGCGCGCGCGCGCGTGTTACATATACATTTATTGTTGCTTTCTTTTTTCACATCCATTTTCACTCTTTCTTTCCCTCTGTCTCCCTCTTTATCTTTCTGTCTGCAATGTATACTTTTCTCTTTAATCACATATTCGTCTTCTTAGCTCTTCTTTCTCTCTCTCTCTGCATCCATGTACACACACACACACACACACACACACACACACACGTACATATGTATATATGTATGTATATATGTATATATGTATGTATGCATGTATGTATGTATGTAATATTCTGTAATTTTCTTCATGCCACTCACCCCTCTTACTATTCCCATTTTTTTCTCCTCTCTTTATTTCTCACACTCTCACTCATAATTCTCTTGTATCTCCACAGACTCTCACTCTCACTCATATTTCAACCACCTGCTTCGATTTCATTCATTTCACTTGCCATTATTTCTCGCCTTCTTACTCCACACTTTTCCCTAACCCTCTCTTTCTCATCATCTCCTAATCTTCTCACCCCAACCTCTTTCATACCTCTCACTCTCACTTGTGTCTCTCCTCCTGCACAATTTTCTGCACACCTCTTACCATCACTCCTCTTTTTCATTCTCTTCTTTGAAACTCTAATTTCAATCTCCTTCCTTTCTTCTTTCTCATTAATTCTCCTTACTCCTCACACTGTACCTCATCTGATTCCTGGCAATACACTACACACCTCTTTCCTAACATCTGACCCTTCCTTCCCCAATTTTGCTATCCTTCTCTCCTTGTCATCTCCCCTCCCACATCTTACATTTAAATTTGTCGCACACTTTAAACATACCTCACTTTTAACGCCCACTCAATTCATGATACACATCGCATCAGCAATCTTGCTCCTCACCTTATCAATTCATTGCATCAACCCTTTCACACATTGTCCTTCCTCTGCCCAGCAACAAGCAAAATGACAGCCATCCTTCATATAATCTGTCTTTGATTTGCTTCCTATACTCATAATTAAGGGTCACCACAACATATCAGATCTTAATAATATTTATTACACAACAAAATAAAAAGGGGTTATTGCTAGAAGACTTGTGTAAAAAGCCAAGATTAAAAATGTGCTCTTTGTCATACAGATAGCACATTCTCTGTTTCTTTAAACATTGCTTTAATAATCTCTAAAATAAGCCTAAGACCTGTAATTCTTAGGGTAGAAGCTTAGTTGACACTATTGATGTTAGTACTTGACTACCATTTTATATTATTGATCTGGTAAGATGAAAGACAAAGTTGACCTTGACTCAGAACATAAAGAATCAGGACAAATATTGCAAAGTATTTTTCCCCAATGCTCTAATGATTCTGTCAATCCACTGCCCTAATTGTTGTTTCAATAATGCATTCTAATTTAGGCATAAGACCAGTAATTTCGAGGGGAAAAACTTAGTCGATACCACTGACCTCAGTACCTGAATAGTACTTTATTTTATCGACCCTCAGAGGAAGAAAAACAAATTTGACCTTTGAACTAAAACTGTAAAGAGCTGAAACAAATACTGCAAAGCATATTTATTGATGCTCAACTGATTTTGCAAATCAGCCACTCTACTACTTTATACTCTCATCACTCTATGTTAACTTACACCATAAACTCTTTTGGAACACCATTGCTTCATATTCTATTAAATCATTGTATCGCTTGAAAAATTCCATACTAAACAATTTATCCAGCTTCCCTTTCATTACCTTTTCTCTTGAAGTACACTGCCTTTGCTTAAATTAATTTTGAAAATAATGAAAAATTTATTAAGATAACTTGGTCATTATTAAGCTGGTGTTTGAAACATAAACTAATAAAATATTTTGATGGAAGCTTTTAATTTTGATCATTTTAAAATAAAAAGTTTGTATCATAGAACCAGAAGTGGTTTCAAAGAGGCTAAGGCGAATTTGAAGGTGATTTGGTTAATGCTGGTAATAACGAGTACAGAGGAGCAGCAACTGTTCCATGTACATCTTCCTATGATTACTGTAACCATTACCAGAATGTATAAAAGGTGTATGCACAGGTGAGGCAATGTGTGAGCTTCAGTATAGTTATGTAACCTGCTTGAAAATTGGGGGCCAAATCTTTCTCAAATCATATTGTTAAATAAAAGCTGTACTTGACTATGTAGTAACAGTTATACAAAATGATGAGATAGTCATAGCCGGGGCATCTTTGATTATAAGGCCAGCTCTGTCAGAACTGATCTGGGACTAAACTGCAACAACAACAACAAAAACAAGCATGCATAAATTGTGAGGACTGTTTGTCCAATGAAATATATATTTAAAGGTCTACCCCATTGAAGCTGACCAGTCATTACCAAAATTACAGCACACACACACACACACACACACACACACACACACACACATGAATGCATATACACAGAAGCAAATATGTTCTTATTCAAGATGGCAGAAATTTTCTTAAAAATCCCAAGAATAAAAGTGTCACTTGCCTCATTGGTAAGTCTTCATTAATCCATATTCAATATGTGTTAATTCACTATATAATATCTTACTAGCTCTTCTAAAACAAAATAATAACCTGTTTCTCATTTAAAACTACTGACTTTATATTGCATACCCATAAACTCACACATTACATTATCTTCAACTCTTCTTATCACCCTGTTTCCTTACACTTTCACTTCACCATCAACATCATCATTTTACATCTGCTTTCTGTGTTGACATGGGCTGGATGAATTGTCACAGTCCATGTCAGTTCTTATGCAGAGTTACTTCACCCCAAGACTGGGCAGAGAAACACATCTCCCTCATACATTTCAGTTTTAACATAGATTCTATGGCCTGATGTCTTTAAAATCCACCACTTTACACAGTGCATTGGATGTGTTCCATCATAGCACTAGTACCAGTGGGGTTGCTTAGTAACCTGCGGGACTAGACAATACTCACTACTCTAGACTGTTTCCATTCATACAAAGCAACTTGAAACATTCAAGCCAACCCTTTTCGTTCCAATATACTTGGACTATTTTGTCTTTCCAAGAATTGCTCCAATGCCTATCAGCCTGCAATAATTCAAATCAAACATGTTCTACTATCTGCTTAATTTAAACCTCTGTATATGATAACTGTTATATGACTGTTATTATTATTGTTTGACCTTGGGTCAGCACTGATTGAACAGACCTATAATCAAAGGTATTTCATCTATGGCCATCTTGTTTTTTTACTGTCATCTAGGACTACATTATCTCACTTGTGCTTTCCTTTTCTAATACAGTTGTGTATAATATGATGGAAATTTGGTAGTTATTTCTAGCTGGATGAATGTTCTGTGTGACTAAATGTCATTATTTATTGTTATAACTGAATACTGGAAACTGCATTATATTAAAATTAAATATTGTAACTCAACATAGAAACTGAATGTTGTGACAGGCTCTCGTGATTGTTACTGATGTAATCATTTAGCACTAGTCCAGCCCTGATCAAGTAATAATAATAGTCTCTCAAGTCCAAGAAAAAGGGTTCTGCAACTTTTTGCAGAACAACCTTCCCAGATGAATTGTATATAGTGATCAAATGTTTGCACTGTACATAGGCTCACTCCCTCCATCAAATTGACATTGCCTGTACAGGTGTAAAGTATGCCACATGTTAGATGTTGAAGCGATTGCAAAACAACATGTGATGAAGTGTTTTGCTGAAGAACACAACACATCCCAGAATCAAACTCACAATCTCACAATCATGAATGCAATGCCCTAACCAATAGGTCATGTGCTCTCACTAATCAAGTTGACTTATGATCAGTAGACAAGTTAAAAGTTGTTGTTCTCTTTATAGCTCCTGAACACCTGCTACATACAAAAACTAACTTCCTAGTTAACCTTCCTTTGATATTGCTGCACCTCTTATGTGTCCATAGCTTACACTAAACTCTGCTTGCGAAGACTTGTTGAGGCAAGTGAAATCGAAATCGAACTAAATTCCACAACTGGCACCCATGCCAATGTCATCTCCTTCATTGGACATGAAACTCAGCTTGCGAAGACCTGTTGGGGCAAGCGAAAGTGAAATCGTGATGGCACCTGTGCCCATCGTCTCCTTCCTGGCACTTGTGCCAGTGACACGTGTAAGACATTCGAGTGAGATCGTTGCCAGTGCCGCTGGACTGGCTCCTGTGCAGGTGGCACGTACTGTACTGATTGGGGCAGAAGAAACTCTCATTAAATATTTATGGTAGTCTTGCAAGTTACATGACAATCTCACTAGTGCTGGAGCCATGAAAAATGTATCCAATGCATTCTGTAAAGTAGTTGTTGTTAGGAAGGGCATCCAGTTATAGAAACCATATCAATACAGACAATGGAGCACAATGCAGTCCTCCAAATTGTCAGATTCTGTTGAACTGTCCAACCCATGTGATCAAGGAAGATGATGATGATGATGGTACAGCTGAATTTTGTAACTGAAGTTTCTAACAGAATAATTGATTAAATGTTCGCAAATAAACTTGGGAATCTGCAAAAGGGGAAGACTGAGGAAGAAATGGGGAGGTCTGAGGAAGGCTGATATCAAAAGAAAAGAGATAATAATAGATTGCAGCAAGTAAGGAAAGAGAAGACCCATCTAACCCAACAGAAGCATGAGAAAATGGATGTATAAATAATGATGAGAATGAGAACAACAATAATAATAATGATGACGATA
The DNA here is from genome assembly GCF_046866305.1 of Octopus bimaculoides. NCBI lineage: Eukaryota > Metazoa > Mollusca > Cephalopoda > Octopoda > Octopodidae > Octopus > Octopus bimaculoides. The sequence goes on from NC_142930.1 coordinate 66,199,772, forward strand.
ACCATAACAACAACCACTACTACAACAATGATAACAACTATGGCCATAATGACGAAGATGATGATGATAATGACACAGATTATTATGGGGGTGGGGGTGGCAGTGGTGGTGATGATGATAATGATTATGATGATGATGATGATGATGAAGATAAGAAGCAAGGAGATGTCTAAATGTGTGGTTCGAGTGGATTTTTGTAAATGCGATTTGTAATTAGATGATTGTTATAACAAGATGTCATGATATAATGTTGTAACTGAGATGATTTCGATGACCATAGAGAATCATTATCATGACTATAGTAACCAGTAATAACCAGTAAACTAGTAACCATAGCAATTAATGTAATCATTGTTATAGAGTAATTACATTGAGAAAGGACCATAAAATGATTACTGACTTGTTATAGTGGCAAGTAACCAAAACAGACCATTGAGATATGCTACCATTTTACACACACACACACACACACTCTCTCTCTCTCACACACACATGCACGCACACACACATCTATGTATGTATGTATAGATATAGACAGATATATATATGTGTGTGTGTGTGTGTACAGAGAGAGAGAGAGACAGGCAGATAGAGATACAGATATATATGTATCTATGTATATGCATATGTGTGTATGTCTGTGTGTGTATAAATATGTATATATATATATATATATATATATATATATATATATATATATATATATATATATAAATATGTATACACACGCACGCACACACACACACACACACACATATATATATATATATATATATATATATACTGTAGAAATATATATATTCTGTAGAAAAGGCGTAGGCAGAAACTCTATAAGATAGAAGAGAGAGATAGATAGGATACGTCCAGCCTCTAGGACAGCCCTGAAAGAAAAGAAAGATGATCACGTGAGGAAAAGAAAGATGGATGATGGTCACGTGTGAGCAACAAGATAGAGTAAAGGAGAAAGAGGTGGAGAGTGATAGAGAGAGAGAGACAGATAGAAAATGGTGTAGGGAAGGAAAAAAAATTAGAAAGGATGAGAGAGAAAATGATAGGGGGAGAGAATAGTATAGGGTAAAGTTGCATCAAAAAGATTAAGATAAACTTACTTGGAAATGGATGCGTGGCATTCAATCAAATAATAATATAAATGATATATATATATATATTAGGCTGTCTCACATGAAATGTCGTATCTTAAATGGGTTTCTTATGAATCATCTGCAGATGGATTTTTAATCAGTTTCTATGTATATGCTTGTATTTACTCTTAACTTTTTCTTTCTAGACATTATTATTCAAAATTGCTACCCACAGCTCTTATGATAATGTTGAAAACTGAACAATACCAAATAATTTGTTTGTATGAATACAAGTTGGGTCACTCTGCCACTGAAGCTCTACGAAACATCAAGAGGGCTTTTGGTAACGATTTTGTTGACATTAGAACCATTCAGAGATGGTTACAAAGATTTTGTTCAAGAAATGAAAGCCTTAAAAGTGAACCAAGAGGGAGGCCAAAATCAGTTATTCTGTATGATGTACTGAATATTTTGGTTAAATGAAATCCAAGAGCAACAGTCCAAAAAATCAGATCAGAGCTCCAGACATCTCACACAACTGCTTCTCAACACTTGAAGAAAATTGGAAAAGTCAAAAAGATGGATAAGTTTATTCTCCATTCAAAGGAACAGACACCTTACAATGCATTCCATGTTGATTTCTCGGTTGGAAAGAGAACCATTTTTGTATCGATTCATTATGTGTGATGAGAAATGGATACTTTTTGATAGCAGCAGGAGGACAGTGGTTAGATGCAGGAGAGTCACCAAGGCATTACCCAGAACCACCATTGCACCCTAAAAATTTGATGGTCACTGTATGGTGGTCAACAAAGGGGGTTATTCATTATTCATTTTTGCAACAAGGAAAAACTGTAACAGCAACATCCTATTGTCAGGAAATTTATTGTATGCATGATAAATTAAAAAAAGAAGCAACCAAGATTAGTGAATAGAGATGGCCCAATTTTGCTTCATGGTAATGCATGGCCTTACACTTTTCAAGCTACTGTCCACAAGTTGCAAAGCCTGAATTATGAAATTTTGGCACATCTTCCTTAATCTCCTGATATCTCTCCTACTGATTATCACATATTTAAACACTTCAAGCTTGCTATACGAAGTAAAACATTCTTAAATAATGAAGAGGTAATTGAAACATTTGAACAGTTTATCAGTGTAAAAGATGACAAATTCTTTGAAGATGGAATATATGCCTTAGAGGGACGTTGGATGAAGGTCATAAATGAACAAGGATCATATTTTGATTAAATAAATAAATATTCTAAAACTTAAAAAACAATTTTAATGTTTCCTTTTTCAAATGCGATATTTCATGAGACAACCTAATATATATATATATATATATATATATATATGTATACACACACACACACACATGTGTATGTATGTATGTATGTATGTATGTATGTATGTATGTATGTATATGTATATCTAATAGTGTATATATCTTATTCCTTCATTATGGTCATTTCCACAATACATGGTTCAGATCCAACATAAATATATGAAAATAAACTTAACTGGATCTTTGTTTAAGCATATTGTGTAAGCATGTATGGAAATATATGTGTGTACATGTGTGTGTTTGTATGGCGATGACGGATCCAGCACATGGCTCAGTGGTTAGGGCATCAGGCTCACAATCATACGGTAGTGAGTTCAGTTCTCAGGCTGGGCTGTGTGTTGTGTTCTTGAGCAAGACACTTTATTTCACTTTGCCCTAGTTCACTCAGCTGTAGAAATTAGTTGTGACATCTCTGGTGCCAAGCTGTATCGGCTTTTCCCTTTCCCTTGGATAACATCAGTAGCGTGGAGAAGTGAGGCTGGTATGCATAGGTAACTGCTGGTCAACCTTGCCTGGGCTTGTGCTTCAGAGGGTAACTTTCTAGGTGCAATCCCGTGGTCATTCATCACTGAAGGGGGTCTTTTCCTTTACCTTTATATATGCAAATATGTGTGTGTGTGTGTGTGTGTGTATGTGTGTGCGTGTGTGTGTGTATTCTTTTATTCTTTTACCTGTTTCAGTCATTTGACTGTGGCCATGCTGGAGCACTGCCTTTTAGTAAAAAAAACTCAACCCCAGGACTTATTCTTTGCAAACCTAGTACTTATTCTATTGGTTTCTTTTGCTGAACTGTTAAGTTACAGGGACGTAAACACATTAGCATCGGTTGTCAAGCAATGGTCGAGAGGGGACAAACAGACACACACACACACACACACACACACACACACACATATATATATGTATATATATATATATATATGTATATATATATATGTATATGGGAGAGAAATGTGTTCGCATGGATGATGGTACGCTTGCACTAAATGAGGCTGCAAAGAAAGTGGTTTGGAGATGCCACTATGAAAGATTGCTCAATAAAGAGAATGAATGGGAGAAAGAGAGTCTGCCGAATGTCGACTGAACAGAGGGACCAACGATTCGAATTGACAGTACCATGGTAGATAAAGCTATTAAGAGTATGAAGACAGGGAAAGCCCCCGGCCCTTCAGGAATCACTGCAGAGATGCTCAAAATATCTGGCAGTGTCGGCTATAGCCTAGTCACCCATATTACGAACCAGGTAATACACGAAGGAGTCATACCCAATGACTGGTGTAGCAGCACCATAGTCAACTGCTACAAAGGTAAAGGTGACACTTTAGATACAAATAATTACAGAGGTATCAAGTTGTTAGATCAGGTAATGAAAGTCACAGAGAGGGTCATAGCCCAAGTAATTAGGGAGAGAGTCAGTTTAGATGAGGTGCAGTTTGGGTTTGTGCCAGGGAAAAGCACCACTGATGCTATATTTCTGGTAAGATAGCTGCAGGAGAAATACCTAGCCAAAGATAAACCTCTGTACCTGGCTTTCATTGACCTGGAGAAAGCCTTTGACAGGGTCCCCCAATCCCTTATCTAGTGGTCAATGAGGAAACTAGGGATAGAAGAATGGTTAGTGAGAGCTGTGTGAGCCATGTACAGAGACGCTGTCAGTAAGGTGAGGGTTGGCAACGAGTGCAGTGAAGAATTCCGGGTAGAGGTAGGGGTCCACCAAGGTTCAGTCCTCAGCCCCCTCCTATTTATTATAGTCCTCCAGGCGATAACAGAGGAATTCAAGACAGGATGCCCCTGGGAGCTCCTCTATGCTGATGACCTTGCACTAATTGCTGAGTCACTATTAGAACTAGAGGAGAAGCTTCAGGTGTGGAAGCAAGGACTAGAATCGAAGGGCCTTAGAGTCAATCTAGCTAAAACCAAAGTCCTAATAAGTAGGAAGGTAGACAAAACACAAACCCCTTCAGGTAAATGGCCCTGCTTGATCTGTAGAAAAGGCATAGGTAGAAACTCTATAAGATGTACCCAGTGCAAGCTATGGACACATAAGAGGTGCAGCAATATCAAAGGAAGGTTAACTAGGAAGTTAGATTTTTTGTATGTAGCAGATGTTCAGGAGCTGTAAACACTGTAAATGTGCAGAAAACAACTTCTGCCATATTCCAGGGAGAAAAATTAGATGTAGCTGATAGCTTCTGCTATCTAGGTGACCAAGTTAGTAATAAAGGAGGGTGCGCTGAAAGTGTTGCTGCTAGAATAAGAATAGCCTGGGCAAAGTTCAGAGAGCTCTTACCTGGTGACAAAGGGCCTCTCACTCAGAGTAAAAGGCAGACTGTATGACGCATGTGTATGAACAGCCATGCTTCATGGCAGTGAAACATGGGCTGTGACTGCTGAGGACATACATAGGCTCGCAAGGAATGAAGCCAGTATGCTCCGATGGATGTGTAATGTCAGTGTGCATACTAGACAGAGTATATGTACCTTGAGAGAAAAGTTGAACCTAAGAAGCATCAGTTGTGGTGTGCAAGAGAGACAATTGCGCAGGAATGGTCATGTAGTGAGAATGGATGAGGATAGCTGTGTGAAAAAGTGCCACACCCTAGCAGTTGAGGGAACCTGTGGAAGAGGTAGGCCCAGGAAGACCTGGGATGAGGTGGTGAGGCACAACCTTCGAACATTGAGCCTCACCGAGGCGATGACTTCTGACCGAGACCTCTGGAAATATGCTGTGTGTGAGAAGACCCGGCAAGCCAAGTGAGACCTAAATCTAAGGCCTCAGCCAGTCCACTTATGCATACCTTCCTTCATTGGACACTAAACTCCACTTGCAAAGACTTGTTGAGGCAAGTGAAATCGAAATCGAATTAAATTCGATGACTGGCACCTATGCCAACATCGTCTCCTTCATTGGACATGAAACTCGGCTTGCAAGGACCTGTTGGGGCAAGCAAAAGTGAAATCGTGATGGCACCTGTGCCCAGCATCGCCTTCCTGGCACTTGCCCCGGATGGCATGTGTAAAGACATTCGAGCAAGATTGTTGCCAGTGCCGCCAAACTGGCTCCTGTGCGGGTGGCACGTAAAATACACCATTTTGAGTATGGGCATTGCCAGTACCTTATGACTGGCTTTCGTGCCGGTGGCACGTAAATGCACCCACTACACTCTTGGAGTGTTAGGAAGGGCATCCAGCTGTAGAAACTCTGCCAAATCAGATTGGAGCCTGGTGTAGCCATCTGGTTTCACCAGTCCTCAGTCAAATCGTCCAACCCATGCTAGCATGGAAAGCGGATGTTAAAGGATGATGATGATATATATATATATATATATATATATATATATATATATATATACATATATATCTATATATATATATACGAGGGACTTCTTTCAGTTTTCATCTACCAAATCCATTCACAAGGCTATAGTAGAAGACATTTGCCTAAGGTGTTGCACAGTTGGACTACACTAAGAACCATGTGGTTGGGAAGCAAGCTTCTTACCACACAGCCACTCTTAACAGACAGTAGAAACAGAAATGAATTTGAGTATATATTCTTTTATTTATAGCTTTATTAAGGCAATGAGATGGCAGAATCAACACCGTTCCAGACAAAATGCTTAGCAATATATTTTTCCAACTTTTTGTTCTGAGTTCAAATGCTGCCGGTGTTGACTTTACTTTTCATCCTTTTGGGGTCAATGAAATAAGTACCAGTTGAGAAATGGGGCTGACGTAATTCATTTAGCCCTTCTCAAAAAATTACAGGCCTTGTACCAAACTTTGAAACCATTATTTATAGTTTTATCTACTTCAAGTTTCACTGTTCCAAAAAGGAAATACGCACATACATACATGCATACATGCATATATGAAGAGCATTGTAGCCTGAATGAAACATTGTGATACAGAAGTAAAATAACAATTATATAAATTTCTGGCTCTGTGCCAAAATTGGAAACAGTTATATTGATGTATTTTGTTCCTGTTGTAATAGTAGTTTAGGCTTCAATCAGTTATTTTTATCAAATAGATCTCTGATCAATTATATTCCAATACTGGCTCTTGTGTCATTTATTTTTTACACACAGTTTATCCCTTGTGTCTTTCCCTATCAAAAATGATAGAATATGCTTTAAAGGGGATTTGGTTGGGATTTCTAGCTGGTCAGGCAACAATGAAAAAATTCCCTTGTTTGTTTTTCTCTCTTGATGACATATCAATGTGAAATGTTTGCAACAAGAATATTGTTAGGAATTACTACAAATATGCACATATCTATAAAATCTGGGAAAATCACAGATGATACTTCCATTATCATAATTATTATTACTAGGAGAAACACCAGCCTTCAGGCAACTACCTAGAAGTGGTGTTTCTCCTAATAAATACTTGTATACAAACATTATAATAAGGACACACACACACACACACACAAATATACATATATATGTATGTATGTGTATACATATACATATATATATATATATATATATATATATATATTTACACATATACATGCACACACACTCATCTACATATATATATCTCTGCACATGTGTGCAGATGCTCACATAAGCATATATATATATATATATATATATATATATATATATATATATATATATATATATATATATATATATATATGCACACATATATATATATACATGGTGGACTCTTCTGATGTATGTGATAGATGAGAGTTCCACGATTTTTTGGTGAATAACCTGCACAGATGGTTTGTTTCTAGTGATCAAATGCTTCTGCTGTACATTAGTTCACTCCTCCCATTAAATCGACTTGGTCTGTATAGGTGCATGAGTGGTGGTAGCAGAGAACTATATCGAGGAATATTTGTCATAGTCCTCCAGGCCATAACAGAGGAATTCAAGATTGGCTGCCTTTGGTGGGGAGCTCCTCTATGCTGATGACTTTGTTCTTATAGCTGAATCATTGCCAGAACTAGAGAAGAAATTTCAAGTGTGGAAGGAAGGTCTGGAATCAAAGGGCTTTAGAAATTTAGCAAAGACCCAAGTCGTAGTAAGTAGGAAAATAGACAGGTTACTAATCCCTTCAGGGAGATGGCCCTGCTCTGTATGTAGAAAAGGTGTAGGTAGAAATTCCATACCCAGTGAAAACTATGGACACATAAGAGGTGCAGCGGTATCACAGGAAGATTAACAGAGAAAGTAGTCTTTCTGTGAGGCAGATGCGCAGGTACAATAAACACTGAGAATGTACAGGAAATAGACTTTTTCATAAGTATTTATCCTTAGAAGTAGTAGATAGCCTCCATTACCTAGGTGACCAAGTTAACAGTGGAGAAGGATGCTCTGAAAGCAAAGTTGCTAGAATAAGAACAGGCTGGGCAAAGTTCAGAGGGCTTCTACCTTTGCTGGTAACAAAAGGCCTCTCCCTCAGAGCAGAGGGCAGGTTGTATGATGCCTGTGTATCAACGGCTATGCTACATAACAGTGAAACATGTTCTGAGACTACAGAAGGCATATGAAGACTTGAAAGAGATGAATCCAGCATTCTTCACTGGATGGGTAATGTCAGTGTGCATATATAACTGTATGTAAATGACTTGGAGAAAAATTAGGTATAAGAGGCATCAGACGTAGTGTTCAAAAGAGAAGACTGCACTAGTATGGTCATGTGATGTGCATGGATGAGGACAGTTGTGTCAAGAAGTACCAGTTTCTAAATAGTGTAGAGAATCTGAGGAAGGAGTAGACACAAGATGACATGGGACAAAATGGTGGGAAACGATCTGCCAATGTTGAGCTTCATGGTGATGACAAGAGACCAAGAATTCCGATGATTTGCTGTGCTTGAGAAGACATGTCAAGCTAAGCATGGCCATCAATATGTACAGGCATTTCACATATGGCCATCCACCCACCACTCACATACACACATAATCTGTCCACTGTCCCCCCCCACACACACTCACACATACAACCCATCTTCTAACGACCCCCATCACCCACTGCAGGCCCCTCCTCCCCACTCTCCCTCGTGTGTTTCACCAGCTGCAGTCCCACCACCACTCTCCCTCTCATGACTATCAGCACATTCTCCATGCCCTCACATATCTACCATACCCTGTTGTCACCTGCTCCAATTTTTCCTACTATCACTTGCTATAGGCATGTCTTCCCCATTACCCTCTTATGGAACATCCCCCTTTATCCCCTCTGTATTATTTATACTACCCTCATTGTTCCCTGTTGGTATACCCCATACATCTCCAATACCATCTATTTCTCACTCTCTCATCCTAACTGATTTTCTATCTCGGTCTCTAATTCTCTCCCACATTCCTCTCGTTCCTTGTCCTACTGGGGTAGCCAAGTATCTCCTCAACAGTAAGACAACTATTTCTATCCCTCTATTATACAAGATGGTATCAAAATGTTTCTGGGCTAGTTCTGTAGCACACCAACAGATGGCAGCACATGGTTGCATGTGCAGTGAGAGCAAGCAGTGACCTTCATGAGGTAGTGTGCCAAGTGATATCGCTGTGTTTATTTTGCAAGTTGTGAATTTTGTTTTCTTGCGTCATCCCATAAATAATGTGGTTTTTTATACTTCTTTTATTTTTCAAAATTAAGATTAACGAAGTTCTTTTTTAATCTAAGATATACTCTCCTTCATTCTCTACAATGTTCTTCCATCTATCTGGTAGACTTGCAAGGCCCCTCTTCCAAAATTCACTTGTCCGTGATGAAAAATACTCCTCCTTTGCTGCTCTGACCTCGTCTACAAAATTCATATTTTATTCATTCAAATGATTTTGAAGACTGCCAAATAAATGATAATCAGATGGGGCAATGTCTATTGAATATGATGTGTGGGACATCGTTTCCCATTCAAACTGTTCCAGCCTTTGGAATGTCATCCTTGCTGTATGTGGCCAAGCATTATCCTGGTAGAACACCTTTCGTCTTGAAACCAAAGATGGTTGTTTTTCTTCTAATGCTGACTTAAGCTGCTCAAGCTGCTTGCAGTAGATCTTTGTAATTGTTTGGTGTGGGTTTAAAAGTTCAAAATGGACTAAGCCTTTCATATCCCATCAAACAGATAACAACGCCAATTTGCTGACTTTTCCGATGACACACAGGTGTCAATGAATGGTTGAATGGCCAAATCCAAGCTTCTCTGCTAGCTCCTCAACAGTTATAATGGGATTTTGTTTCACCAAGGTTTGTAGGATGTCCTTGTCGAGCTCTATAGTTCTTCCAGGATGAGTCTCATCTTCTAGGCTGTAGTTTTCAGCTCAGAATTTCTGGAATCACCAGTGACACTGGCTTATGCTTATTGCCCAGTCCCCATAAACTACATTAATATTCCTCACACTTTCCGTTGCATTGTTGCCTTTATTGAATTCATAAAGCAAAACATGCCAAATATGCTCCTTTGTCACTTCCATTATAGCTTTGAAAAAAAAACTGTTAAAATCAAACTGCACTCTTCAAAACTTGCACTAAGAATAAGTACAAGGTAAAATTATTGCCTGCTTTCATAGCAAGTTGATGCAGGTAGTTTATCCTGTCCCCCTCTGACTTTTAGTTCCTACAATTGAAAAATCTGCATTAGTTATGGGATGACTCAATATGTATATTATATATATACGTGTATATTCCCGAGCGTCATACTAATATATACTTTTGTTATTTACACCACCTGTCCTCGTCTGTTGTTATTATTTGTATATTCTCCCATATATATATATATATATATATATATATATCTTATCATAATCACAATCATGATTTAAATGCCCACTATTCCATGCATGATTGAAAAATTTTTGAGGCAGATTTCCTACAGCTTGATGCCCTTCCTGTTGCCAACTCTCATGTTTTCATGTCGAGTAATATTTCTTCATGGCCAGATATGCTTTTTTGAAAGATTTGAAATGAACGACACTGCTTGCATGATACAGGCACTCATTTACAACTATCCTGCAATATCAAGACAATGAAATAGTAACATCCATACATGCACCCACACACACATGTGTATATATATATATATATATATTGTGGAGGCGCAATGGCCCATTGGTTAGGGCAGCGGACTTGCGGTCATAGGATAGCGGTTTCGATTCCCAGACCAGGCGTTGTGAGTGTTTATTGAGCGAAAACACCTAGGGCTCCATGAGGCTCTTGCACGGGATGGTGGTGAACCCTGCTGTACTCTTTCAACACAACTTTCTCTCACTCTTTCTTCCTGTTTGTGTTGTACCTATATTTCAAAGGGTCAGCCTTGTCACACTGTGTCACGCTGAATATCCCCGAGGACTACGTTAAGGGTACACGTGTCTGTGGAATGCTCAGCCACTTGCACGTTAATTTCACGAGCAGGCTGTTCCGTTGATCTGATCAACTGGAACCCTCGACGTCGTAAGTGATGGAGTGCCAACAATATATATATATATATATATATATATATATATATATATATATATATATATATATATATGCGCGCGCGCATGTGTATGTGTGTGTAGGAAACAGACACCATTTATTGATCAATGAGAACTTGCTATATAAATGATAATGTCCACACTGACTATAGGAATTCATACCAAATGAAATAAACACTAGAGATGCTTTGCCCAATGCAAAAAGTGAAAGAGCTACTTAGAGATATTGCAGACCGTTCTTCTCATTGTAATGTTGGAAACCCTGTCATATAATCATCAGGTAAACCTGAAGTGATTTACCCTTCATCCTGTACACTTTGCCTGAGCTGAGCAGCAAGGACAGAATTACCTTTTGCCTGTAGAGAGTTTCCATCTATAGTCTCTAGTCAATTACAACCATTCTGTATTAACTTCACTGGTAATATGAATAAAGCATAAATGCTACTTTAGATGTAGGCATAGCAGTGTGGTTGAAAGCTTGTTTTCCATCCATCTGGTCTTGGGTTCAGTCCCATGGTGAGGTATCTTGGCCAAGTGTCTTCAACTATGGCCCTGGACTGACCAAATCCCTGTGAGTAAATTTGGTAGAAACTGAAAGTAGCCTGTCGTGTGTGTGTGTGTGTGTGCGCGTGTGTGAGACTGCGTGTGTGTGTGTGATTGTGTATGTGTGTGACTGTGTATGTGTGTGTGTCTGACTGTGTGCGTGTATGTGCACATGAGGACTGGACATGTTGAACGGGTGGGTAAGTTGATGAGATTGTGAAAGGAGAATAGCAGACAGATAGAGATTGAAATGGAAGTGAATACAGTAAATGGTGAACAAGTGTGGAGGCATGCTTGATGGTGAAAATTGATTTTGGAGGGGAGAAGGTAGAAGCAATAGGAGACAGCACAGGTGATGTGAAGTGATGGGGCTGTGTGCATGAAATGCACCATGCCAGGAACTAGGTCAGAGGTACATAGGGGTGACACTTGGAGCCTGAAGCAGCTCTCCAGCTTGCCAGCTCCTGTCAAACTGTCCAACCCATGCCAGCATCAAAAGCAGACACTAAACAATAGTGACGATGATGATGACAATGATGATGATGGTGATGATGATGATGATGATAATGATGATGATGATGATGACAAGGTATGGCTGTGTGGTAATGAATTTGCTTCTCAACCACATGATTTTAGGTTCAGTCTCACTGAATGACACCTTGGGCAAGTGTCTTCTATTATAGCCCTGGGCTGACCAAAGACCTGTGTCTAGTAATTATTCTATCACTCTTTATTGCCAAATTGCTAAATTATGGTAAAGTAAATAAACCAACATCAGTGGTCAGATGGTGGCTGGGGAAACAGACACACACACACACACACACACACACACACACGTACATATACAACAGGCTTCTTTCAGTTTCCATCTACCAAATTCACTCACAGGCATTTGGTTGGACTGCGGCTGAAGTAAAAGACACTTGTCCAAGATGCCACGTAATGTGATTGAACCTGAAAAGATGTGACTAGGAAGCAATCTTCTAAATCATGCAGCCATGTCTGCAGCTCTTGCTAAGCTTGATATACACACACACACATCACATTTACACACACACACATCACATTTACACACACACAAATGCACACACATGTGCACACACACACACACACGGCACTAACACTGGCAGGGTCACCAAGTAACTTGCAAGACAAAGCCTGTTGTATATGTATGTGTGTGTGTGTGTGTGTGCGTGTGTGTGTGTGTCGGGGGGGGGGGGGGGTTTCCCTAGTCACCATTTGACTGAAATTCAGTAAAATTAGAATTTCGTCAGGCTGATGGATTCTTCAAATTGTTTCACACAATTTGAGTAATCCACAAACATGTCAAAACTTGAAAGTGACTACCAATAAAATTATAATGCAGTATTATAATAGATGGTATATGTTGTCAGGGGTCATTTAACTTAATGGTACAGAGTGCTCAACTGGAATTTGAGAAGTTCATGGTCCAGTGCTCTGTAGCAGCTTGCTGGCCACTTTGTTCCCTCTTCTAAGGGAATTTGCCCAATATTCTAAGCTGTTTTCACAGTTATTCCATGTTCAAGAATTACTTTATTGTATGTATGGCTCCACTATATATAAATCATTATCATTGTTTCACCTCTGCTGTCCATGTTAGCATCGATTGAATGGTTTGACAGGTGCTGGACAGGCAGGAGACTGCACCAAACTTCTGTGTGTGTTTTGGCAGGGTTTTATGGCTGGATGGCCTTCCTAACACCAACCACCCAACAGAGTGGGCAGGGTGCTTTTTATGTGGTACAAGCACAGGCAAGGTTAGTTTTGGCATAGTTTTACAGCTGAATACCCTTCCAAACACTGATCACTTTACAGTCTAGACTGCATGATTTTACATGGCACCAACACTAGCAGGGTCACCAAATATCTTGCAAGACAAAGATCCTTTGAGAGGAGAGGGGTCATTGGAGGAGGTGATCTTGTGTCAGATGGTGAAAGGTTCAAAAGTGGCAGAGAGACAGAGCAGCAGAAAAAGGTGGGAGAGGCAGAAATAACAATACTGCTAGAGAGAACAGGAGAGCAATGGTGAAGTGCAGGAGCATACTCACAAGGAATGGGGATCAGAATATAAAAGGGATAGTAGAGTAGAGGAAGAGAGAGGTAGATGGTGGCAAGTGCCATGGATGAATTATTATGGGCCTCTAAATGTAACAATACTAAGGTTTGTCTGCTGGATTAATGACTCAAAATGTGACAGTTTGATACTTCCCCAAAACATTTCGCTTTGTATGAAGGCAAAGCATTACTTGAGAGAAGAACCTAAGGTTCTGCCTTCTTATAAGCACTATGCTCTGGACCTATACAAAACTTAAACTCATTGTCTCTTCTAAATACAAGAGAATAAATCAGGCATAAACACACAGGGTTTAATACAGATGTGATGAGATAAATAAGGATCCTGCTTTTGCACAAGATATGTTCAACAGCTTTGATGCATACTGAAGTAAAATATACCCCTAAAACTTTGTTCTTAAAGTATGTGCGTATAAATTTTTCTATGAGGGTTGTTTAAGTCCTACTACTTAGCTTCTGTTTCATGATGCAACGTGAATGAAAATTCTTCTGAGCAGAGTGTCCTCCCAAGCCAATGTTAGATGAAATCTGTGCACCCAAAATTACCACGAAACATCTATAGTGAATTTGAAATACTTGACCACCACAGCAGAATTGAGATCCTAAAACCAAGATGTCACATAAAAAGTATTGGTGTGGGTGCTGGTACCACATAAAAAGAACTGGCAATGGTGCCATGTAAAAAGCACTGAGTACACTTTGTAAAGTGGTTGGTGTTAGGAAGGGTATCTAGTCACAGAAACCAAACCAAAACAAACTATGGAACATGGTGTAGCCTGTGGCTTTGCCAGTTCCTGTAAGGCCATCCATCCCACAGCAGCATGGAAAACGGATGTTGAATGTTGATGATGAAGACCATTCAACCATTTCACCTTGATGTCCTTGCATGACAAGTCCAATGTGAGAAAGTTTTCTGCTCTTCAGCCCTCTTAAACTTAATTCATTCCTCAGTTTATCTTCACTACCACCATCACCACCACTCAGGTCTCACAGAGTCCTCTCTATAATAGATATTCCCGTCATATCTCTTGTCTGAGCATAACTTTTTGATATACATACATACATATGTATGTATGTATGTATGTATGTATGTATGTATGTGTATATATATATATATATATATATATATATATATATATATATATATATATATAATATATGCTAATGTGTGTGTGTGTGTATATATATATATATATATATATATATATATATACACACACACACAAGGATGTATGCACGTATGTATACAAGCAGAAACAAAATGAAGATACAGCTTCAATGGCAAGGCCAGCTAAGATGGCTACAGACTTTGGTCTGAGATTGGATACCTGTGTAGCTTATCACTATTTCAATAACATGACTTGAAATATATTATAAGAAGCATTGTAAGATGCATTCCTGCTTCTTAGTGTGGCAAAATGTACTTATTTATAGTACACGTTTACAGTTGAATGGATGGAACAAGTGAGAATTAAGTGATTGGCCATGGCCTTTGACAAGTTTTACAAAGGAAACAGAACAGGAGGGAAAAATAGGCTATTTTGGTTTCGTAAATAAGGGTTTATAATTAAGAAGAATAATCCTTTGAAAAAATAAATCACATGACTTTTAGCAATTTTTGCAAATGCATGGATTATGTATTGTATATAAATATATAACGATATATATTATATTGAACTATATAACTATATATGTTATATATAAGTATGTAACTACAAATGCTATATATACTAGCATGAGTTATA
>NC_142930.1:66220020-66222520 GCF_046866305.1 Octopus bimaculoides
TTCTTTTTTTTTTCACATTTTTTTCTCCTTTACACTTTCTTTTTCTTTCTCTCCTTTTTTTCTCTCTATCTCTCTTCTTCTCTCATACTCTTTTGCACTTATTTAGATTTTTCTCTTTTAAATCATTTCTCCTTTACTTTTTTCTTTCTTTAAAATAACAAAAGAAAGATGGTCAGCTTCCTACCTTGCTTAAGATTGCTTTCCTTGTTTATATTTTCCTCTTTCGGGTAGTTTTTCGCCACAATTTTCTGTTGTGTCTCTCCCAGTTCACCTTGATCCTATTGTTCTCAATATCCTCTCTCTCTCTCCCTCTTTCTCTCTCAATTATTCGGTTTGCAGAAGAGAGGAATGCACTATCCACTATTCCAGTATTGGCAGGCGTAGTGATGGTTGCAGCACCAGCAACAGTTGCAGCAGCAGCAATGGTGGTAGTAGTAGTAATAGTGGAGGTGGTGGTGGTGGTACTGTAGCCAGGGACAATGCTGCTGATGGACTCACGGATAACACAACATGTAGGCGGATGTGCTACTGATTTTACAGCTATATATACTCTACTTTCGATAATGAATTGTATTAGTTTTCAGTATATATACATGTACATGTGCATATAAACATGTACATGTGCATATATACACACACACACACACACACGCTCACACACACACGCTCACACACACACGCTCACACACACAAGCATGTGTATGTATGAATATATTCACTCATATGCTTATATATATTTATATATATATATATATATATATATATATATATATATATATATATATATATATATATATATATATGGTTGGAAATGAGTACAGCAATGAATTCTGGGTAGAGGTAGGGGTCCACCAAGGTTCCGTCCTCAGCCCCCTCTTATTTATCATAGTCCTCCAGGCAATCACAGAGGAGTTCAAGACAGGTTGCCCCTGGGAGCTCCTCTATGCTGATGACCTTGCCCTAATTGCGGAGTCACTATCAGAACTAGAGGAGAAGTTTCAGGTGTGGAAGCAAGGTCTAGAATTGAAGGGCCTTAGAGTCAACCTAGCTAAAACCAAAATCCTAATAAGTAGGAAGGTAGATAAAACACAAACCCCTTCAGGTAGATGGCCCTGCTCAGTATGTAGAAAAGGAGTAGGTAGTAACTCTATAAGATGTACCCAGTGCAAGCTATGGACACATAAGAGGTGCAGCAACATCAAAGGCAGGTTAACTAGGAAGTTTTTGTTTGTGGCAGATGTTCAGGTGCAATAAAGACTGTAAACAAACAGGAAACAACTTCTATCTCATTCCAGGGTGAAAAACTAGAGGTAGTCGATAGCTTCCGCTATCTGGGCGACCAAGTTAGTAGTGGGGGTGGGTGCGCTGAAAGTGTAGCTGCTAGAATAAGAATAGCCTGGGCAAAGTTTAGAGAGCTCTTACCCCTGCTGGTGACAAAGGGACTCTCACTCAGAGTAAAAGGCAGACTGTATGACGCATGCGTACGAACAGCCATGCTACATGGCAGTGAAACATGGGCTGTAACTGCTGAGGACATGCGTAAGCTCGCAAGGAATGAAGCCAGTATGCTCCGTTGGATATGTAATGTCAATGTGAATACCCGTCAGAGTGTAAGTATCTTGAGAGAAAAGCTGAACATTAGAAGCATCAGTTGTGGTGTGCAAGAGAGACGATTGCGATGGTATGGACATGTGGTGAGAATGGATGAGGATAGTTGCGTGAAAAAGTGCCACACCCTAACAGTTGAGGGAACCCGTGGAAGAGGTAGGCCCAGGAAGACCTGGGCTGAGGTGGTGAGGCAAGACCTTCGTACGTTGGGCCTCACCGAGGCAATGACTACTGACCGAGACCTTTGGAAATGTGCTGTGCGTGAGAAGACTCGGCAAGCCAAGTAAGATCGTTGCCAGTGCCCCTGGACTGGCTCTTGTGCGGGTGGCACATGAGATGCACCATTTTGAGCGTGGCCGTTGCCAGTACCGCCTGACTGGCTCCCGTAGAATTTTCGAGCGAGATCGTTGCCAGTGCCCCTGTACCGGCTTGTGCGGGTGGCACATAAAAGACACCATTTCGATCGTGGCCGTTGCCAGTATCGCCTGACTGGCCTTCATGCAGGTGACACGTAAAAGCACCTACTACACTCTCTGAGTGGTTGGCGTTAGGAAGGGCATCCAGCTGTAGAAACTCTGCCAAATTTAGATTGGAGCCTGGTGTTGCCATATATATATATATATATATATATATATATATATATATATATATATATATATATATATATATATATATATATATGTATATATATAGCCTACTATAGCCTCGGGCCGACCAAAGCCTTGTGAGTGGATTTGGTAGACGGAAACTAAAAAAAGCCCGTCATATATATGTATATATATGTATGTGTGTTTGTGTGTCTGTGTTTGTCCCCCCACCGTCGCTTGACAACCGATGCTGGTGTGTTTACGTCCCCGTAACTTAGCGTTTCGGCAAAAAGAGACCGATAGAA
>NC_142930.1:66230020-66240020 GCF_046866305.1 Octopus bimaculoides
TAATGGATTTTGTGTGTTATTTTAAATGGCTTATAAACACCTTCCACACTGCAATTGTATATATATATATATATATATATATATATATATATATATATACATATATATAAGGTACAGGAAACTTATATATAAACCATTCTGCTTAAATAATGGTACTGCAAATACAATATCCTTACATATCTCACATCTGTTTTCATTCATCCACTTCACTCTGTATTTCGTATCTTCTCAATAATAACTATTACTTAAACATTTTCTCACACTGTCTCTGATGAAGGAATATATAAAATATCCTGTGGTAGAGATAGACCTGGGAAGACATGGGACGAAGTGGTGAAGCATGATTTCTGAACTTTGAGCCTCACAGAGGTAATAACTAGTGACCGAGACCTTTGGTGGTATGCTCTACACAGTCACCCTCATCCATATGCATCTCTGTCTTGGTCAATGTGATGACCACATGCTACACACCTTCCTGCCAAGCACTGCTGTAAATAGCAGAAGTGAGCTAGAACATTAAAACTTAGTGCACATGCACAGCAGAGTTCAATGTCAATCTTCGCCAAGCAGCTTTACTCTGCATGTTTTAGCTTCATTACTATGGCAACAGTCCGGATACTTATTGATCAGACGTCATACAAGTGTGTGTGTCTGCGTGAGGAAGTATTAGAGTTGAAATTTAACCAGTGATTTTCATAAGATTTTGGTCATTTTGTAAACTTTTTCATGTACTATTAATTTCAGTATACAAGAAAATATGTCAGCTTTAATACATGTGCTAGGCATCATATTGCATGAGTGTATATTCACAAATTAATATAAATAAAAAAAAGCTAGCTTATCAGATAAACAGAACGTCATTGTTACATCAGCTTTACATATACAATGTGCGGGAGGTCAGAACTGGACAAAATTATATTTATTTGGTCAGTAAAAGATACATATAAGAGTAAAGATAGTCCATGCCTCTGTTGTGTTAGAGAAAATTTTCTTCACAAATAAACACACCCATATCAGTTAAGATAATGTGTTAGAAATTAAAAAGGGTTCACCATAATTAATGTAAGTAAAATAACAAGAGATAGAGAGAAAAATAAAATAACAAAGTAAAAATAGCATGAGAATATAAGCAAATATAAAGATAGTTTTTACCAACGTAATTAACAAAGTCGTTAGGCAAGGGTAGAAAACAGCTGGTGATTTAAAGAATCTGCAGAATTCCTAGATGATTGCTTCAAAAACAGACTGGTCTAGTGGAACTAATACCCAGAACTTGTATTTGTCAGGAATGAACTTTTATAGGGAGTCAAGTAAATCCCAAAACATTTGCAGAGGAAAGTTAGACTTTCATGAATGTTACAATTTTATCAAATTGCTTTTCCCATGACAGCATAACAAAAAAAAACGAGTCGATCAGGTATAAACATGACAAGTCATAAAACACACCTGTTTTGGCATACATACATAGAAATAAACACAAATGGGTGTACACACGCACATGTACGCACGCACACACTCACACACACATATGCATATTATATATATAGAGAGAGAGAGAATAGGAGAGGCAAACTGTACATAAATATACTTTGAAATGCACACTCATATATATACATACATGTGTATGCTGAATTTTACAGTATATATCAGTATATATACGTGTGTGTCTGTGTGCATGCATTTAATATATTTTCCATGACCAATTTGCTGTTTTATGGCAGAATTCTTTGTACAGAAACTGAAAGAAGCCTACTGTACACACACACAAATACACACACACACACACACACACACACACACACACACACACACACATGTGAAAATGTCAAACAATGAAGACGATCACCATTCCACCTGTGATCAGCTTGAAAATTGGTTAAGATATTAAGATATTTTTCTTAACACAAAACTAATGGTAGCCTTAATACACAAATACACACACACACACACACACACACACACACACACACACACACACATATATATATATATATATATATATATATATATATATATATATATATTATATGTATATATGTATATAGGGAGAATTCACAAAAAAAAAACAACAGACAAAGACAGGTGGTGTAGAAAACAAACAGATGTATTAGTATAATGCTCGGGAGCTGAAAAAGCCTTTAACGGTTATATATATATATATATATATATATATATATATATATATATATATATATATATATATATATATATATATATATTAGGTCATCCCATAGATAATATGGTTTTTTTCAATTGCATGAACTAAAAGTCGGAGGGGGATGAGATAAACTACCTGCATCAACTTGCTATAAAAGCAGGTAGTAATTTTACCATGTACTTATTCTTAGTACAAGTTTTGAAGATCGTGGTTTGATTTTAATAGTTATTTTTTCAAAGCTATAATGGAAGTGACAAAGGAGCATATTCAGCATATTTTGCTTTATGAGCTTAATAAAGACAACATAACAGAAAGTGGGAGGAATATTAATACAGTATATGGGGATTTGGCAATAAGCGTAAGCCAGTGGAAACTATGAATTCTGTAGACGAGGCCAGAACAGTACTGGTGGAGTATTTTTCCTCATGGACAAGTGAATTTTGGAAGAGGGGCCTTGCAAGTCTACCAGATAGATGGAAGAGCATTGTAAAAAATGAAGGAGAATATATTTTAGATTAAAAAAGAACTTTGTTTATCTTTATTTTCAAAAAATTAAAGAAGTATAAAAAAAACCATATTATTTATGGGATGACCCAATATATACAGGATGTGTAAGGTATTTGAGGACATACCTTTTTTGGGGTCATTGCTGCATTTTTTTGATAACTCTGTATAATCTTTGTTTCAGAAAATAATAATTACAGACATTCAACTTACTCAAGAAATGAAAAGGCATACTGTTATTGTGGTTATAAAGGCTGAGCATAGTGATTTAGAAATATCTCGATATTTAAAAGTTGCCAGATCTTTCATCTACAAAGTTTGTAAGGAGTTAGAGACTGAATATGGAGACATGTCACCAGTATCAAAGCATAAAAAGCATTCTAAATGCTCTGAAATCATCGGAACACTTGAATTTATCCAGCAAGTTCAAAAGACTATTGATTACAATCCCAGAAAGTCCATGAGGTCAATTGCAAAAGATCTTCATGTGTCAGAGGGATTAGTCAGAAATGTTGTCGACGAAGACATCGGATATAAATCTTATATGATGAAGAAAGGTAAATTTGTCAGAAAAAGCAAAAGAAAATCACTATATATATGCTCTAGTTCACTGAGCTGGCAAAAATGAGTAGTACCTGTATTTCAAAGGGCCAGCCTTGTCCACGCTATGTCATTTTGAATCTCCCTGAGAGCTATGTTAAGGGTATGTTCACGTTGAATCTCCCTGAGAGCTATGCTAAGGGTATGTGTGTCTGTGGAGTGCTCAGTCACTTCCATGTTAATTTTGTGAGCAAGCTTTTCCATTGATCGTATCAGCTGGGAGCCTCGTTGTCATAACCAATGGAGTGCTTCCTCCATGTGTGTGTGTGTGTGTGCCACACCCTAGCAGTAGAGGGAACCTGTAGAAGAGGTAGACCCAGGAAGACCTGGGATGAGGTGATGAAGCATGACCTTTGAACGTTGGGCCTCATGGAGACGATGGCAAGTGAAAGAGACCTTTGGAGATATGTTGTGCTTGAGAAAATCCAGCAAGCCAAGTGAGACTGTAATTGTGGCCTATGCCATTGCAGCATAACTGGCCCATTTAAGAGTACCCTTTATAAACTGCACTTGCAAAGACATGTTGAGTCAAGTGAAGTCATTGTCATGGCTGATCACAGTACTGCCTGATTGGCACTCATGCCGGTGGCATGTAAAAAGCACCACTCGAGCGTAGTCAATGCCAGTGCTGCCTGACTGGACCCATGCTGATGGCATGTAAAAAGCACCATTCGAGCATGATCGTTGCTAGTGCTGTCTGACTGACTCCCATGCCGATGGCACATAAAAAGCACCATTCAAGCGTGGTCGATCCCAGTGACAGCTGTCTGATCCCATGCCAAACAACATATATACAAACAATATATATACAAACAAAGAATGATGGACAAACAATCATAGGCATAGGGAATGTATTTATATAAAAAATGCATATTTACAGCTGTTTCAAAGGATCAGTGGATGGTTGATATAACACCTAATGAAGTTGGAGCTTAAGAATATGATCTCTGAGTACAAACTTTGTGACAATCCATTCCATATTTGCACTGATATTTTCTGACTGACTATATATACCTTCATGTGTGCATAGGGGGCATACATGTGTGAGTGAGTGTGTGTTTGTGTGTTCATATGACTTTGCCTCTTGACATTAACTATTAACTGTAAACAGGTTTCACCATCACACAAGTGGTGCTGTTCTTTGCAATCTTCTGTGAAAAACATGCCTTGCTATTGTACTCTTTTGTGTTCAAAGTACTGCTTACTTACTTGCTTCATGTCCTTGCCTGATGGGACTGGAGTCATTCCATGTTAGTGATCTGAGAGGTGTCATCATGCATAGAACAGACCAGGTCAACCCGTGCTCTCCATTGTTGATGGTCCTGTGCCAGCCCGCAACTTCCGAGATGATGTTGAGCCCCTGGAGATCTTTCTTAATTCTGTCTAACCATCTGGTGTGGGACCTGCCGTGTTGTCTCTTCTAGCGCGCAGTTGCTGTATCGAGTGATAGTGGGCACTGGAAGGATGATCTGGCTGGAGGCAGAGAGCATGTCTATACTAGCACATAGCTATGATGTGGGAGACTGTAGTCTGATGAGCGCATGTATGCAATTCTTTGTTGGACACATGATGGTACCATCTGATGTTTTCAATGGTCCTCAGGGCTCTACAAAGCTGTTGATCCTTTTTCCCAGTGTTTTTGTGATGGGCCACATTTCTGCTCCTTAAAGGAGAACAGAAAATATCACTATGAGTGGAAACAAGTGAGACTTGGTGACAGTGGAGCATTTGATTGTAGAAAATCTTCTTCATCAAATTTTATCTGACCAATGCAAGCCTAGAAAAGTGGACATTGAAATATATGTTAATGCCCTGTATCTGATCAATAACCTGGGTGCATTTAGCTTTTATAATACATTTTATGTATGATGTTTTCAGTTGATTTTATGTATTTTATTTATTGTTTGAACTTGTTTCTGTATTGCTGTGTTGTTTGGTTTATTAAATTAATGAATTATTTATACAACTGTTATTGATTATAATTGGTTTACTTTTTAACTTTTATCTTTTACTTGTTTCAGTCATTCAACTGTGGCTATGCTGGGGTGATACTTTATAAGGTTTTTGTAGAACAAACTGACCCTAGTAATTACTTTTATATTTCTAAGTCTAGTGCTTATTCTATCAATCTCTTTTGCCAAACTGTTAAGTGACAGGAATATGAACAAACCAACAGCAATTGTTAAGCAATCATGAGGAAACAAATACAATCATAAACATGTACATACATATATACATGCATGCATATATCATCATCATTTAACATCCAGTGTCCCTGCTGGCAAAGGTTGGATGGTATATAGGCATGCACACAACAGGCTTCTACACAGTTTCCATCTACTAAATTAACTCATAAGGCATTGGTTGGCTTGGGACTGTTGAAGAAATCACTTACTCAAGGTGTTGTGCAGTAGAACTGAACCACGGAGATGCAAATCAAGTCATGAGCATCTAAATCAAAAATAAGTACCAGCCACCTGGTATGTTTTATTTATTTTTTTTTTCTTGGCTTCTATTGTATCAAGGGGAAATTTAAATGTTCTTCTGAGTAGGGAAAACATGAAAGTTGCATAACTTAACAACTCTAGCTGTTACCATTGAACATACAATACTGTACAGATTCAAACTGACTGACCATGCAACCAGAGCAAGGAGCCATTGCAATGTATGGTATTACATAACATAATTCAACTATCTCATACAGAAAATAGAAAATTGGGCACGAAAGCTATATTAATAGAAAAATATGATGTAAATCTCAACACACAGATAGAGCACCCTAGCAACAAACTAATTCCAGACACCATGGCTAAAACTGTTTCCTGATTGCTGAAATAATCCTGACGTCAGCAGCCAACAAATTTAAAATCCAGTGATAATGAATGAGAAACAGACGCAAAATTCATATTTTTTCTGTTAGTGATAAATCAACAGTGACAACTACCACTAATATCATTTCATCTGGAAGATGAATTCAGGAATGTCCTGAAATGTCGTTGAACCTTGGAAATTTATTGTTTATTGTTTATTGTGTCAATCATTTCACGAGGAACTGGAAAAATCATTAATAAAAATCTCAAGACTGGTTGAGTTGCATTTTTATTAACTCATTCGTGCACACACACACACACACACACACGCATACACACTCACACATTTACTGTATATATAGTGTTAATAAATACAAACACATGCGCACGCGCACACACACACACACATGTATGTATGTAAGTGTGCGTGTATATAGATAGATAGATAAGTACGTAGATAGATGCTTGCTTACATACATATACTTACATGCATACATACATACAAACATACATAAATATATACATATATACATACATACATGCATACATGCATACATGCATACATACATACATACATACATACATACATACATACATACATACATAGTAGCTGTCCACTCTTGACTAACGAAGACCATTATTGACCATTAAGAACATTGTGCTCTCAGACAAAAACATACCTTACACTTGTGGCTCTCCTGGTAACTAATGGGTTCAGCTCTTGATAAACATAAATGACTGGAGATATCATTGTCTAAGCTTCTCCCATTCACTACACTGGCATTGAATTTTCAAGTAACTCACTTAAATTCCACATAGAAAATAGATGTTTATTTAAAAATACCCACACTTTGCTTTGATTGTGTCATCTATTGGTGGTAATGACAAGCATTGCTTTCCAAGTTGACCTCACATTTGAGACATGCTTCCAAAAGGACTTTACACAATCCTCAATTCATAGTCTTGAGTTTTTGCAGGCTGATCTTTTCACAAATAACTCACCATCAATTGCAAGAAGACACAAGTCATCTTCCAACCATCACCAGTCGAGGCAAACAGTACACAACCAACCAATGGAAATGAAGGCAAAATCTTACAAAGTGTTCATCATTTTCCATGTCTGAGAAGTCATCTGTCTTCCAATGCTGACATCAACAATGAAATCCAGTATTGTCTCAAAAGCACTGATGCTGTCTTTGGTAGTCTCTAAAAGAGTATGTTCCAGGATCAAAACATTCAAACTAACACACGTGATGGTATACAGAGCAGTGATCATCCCTGCCTTCCTATTTGTATCCAAGACCTGGACTATGTGCAGGAGACACATACAAAGCTGTTGAATAGTATCACCAATGCTGCTTTCAAAGTATTCTCAACATCAGCTGCGAAGAAAGAAGGACAAATATCAGAGAGTTGAAAGAAACCAATGACCTCCATTGAAGCTGTCATCATCCAGAAACAGTTGGGATGGACTAGTCATGTTGTCTGGATGAAAAACAACCATCTATCAAAGCAGCTTCTATACTCTCAACCAAAAGAAGGAAAACAAAGAAGAGGATGATGAAGGAAAAGATTCAAAGGTGTCCTGGAAGCCAACTTCAAGAAATATAATATTGACACAGAGAACTGGGAGAGAAATGCTCAGAATTGAGAACACAAGAGATCCATCAGAAAAGAGGGGATTAACAACTTTTGAGAACAGTAGGACTCCCAGATAAGAAGAAAAGAGGAGATGCAGAAAAGATAGACAAGAACAACCAAGAAGGACCCGTCCACTTGTGGAAGGAACTTCCAATTAAGAGTTGAACTTATCAGTCACCTCAGAATCCATCAATATCTATAAAAAAGAAAAAAAAACAAAGACCCTCCTTCTCAATTTTGAGGGATAGCCATGATGACAAAAGGGTCCATGTCTCACATGAGTAAAGGAGCAACACCAGCACACATGTACACCCCCTCACACACACACACACACACGCACACACACACAGCACACAAAAACTTTTGTCTGCGATATGATGCCATGTTGGGGGCAGACCCAAGACTCAAGAAATTTGAAGGAATCAAATGCCCTCTGAAACCTTAAAGATTTTCCATCATCTAAACACTGATTTCAAATTTTGGCACAAAGCCAGCAAATTCAGGGTAGGGGATAAGTTGATTACATCAATCCCAGAGATCAACTGGTGCTTATTTTATCGACCCTGAAAGGATGAAAGGTTAAATCGACCTCAGTGGAATTTGAACTCAGATCGTAAAGACAGATGAAATGTTGCTATTCACTTTGTCCAGCATGCTAATGATTCTGCCAGCTTGCCACCTTTCATTATCCAAATATTTAGAACAATTGAATGTGCTGGCCACATAGACAAGCCTGTAGAGAATAGTGTCAAGCAAGGTGACAACCTTGCCCCAACTCTCTTTTCCTTGTATTTTGCTATTACTCTCACACATGCTTTTGCTGTTGATTGCTCTTCTGGGATATATGTGAGGTACCAATTTTCTGCTCATCTCTTCAACTTGCATCAGTTTGCTGCTAACTTGAAAGTTTTTCAGTCTCTTATTCATGACCTCCTTTATGCAGATGATCGCAACTTAGTTGCTCTCACAGTTGAAGTTATGCAAATTCTCATGGGTCATGGATCATCCTACTCAATTTGGATCTAATAACATATGCAATACTATCTCCTTGTTTCCTAGTGAGTCTATAATGAGGCTACTTCTGAAAAGTGCTCAATAAATTAAATGAAGGCTAGTAGCAAACCATTACATATGTACATTACAATGAATATCTTCTGTACGAAATGGAACTGGTGTGAAATTATGTACTTTATTTTTTTTAATTGTTGAATTTGAAGAGCTTAATAAGGTATTTTTAAATTAGTTGATTGTACTTGGGAATCTGTAATCTTGAAATTATTTGTAGTAAATTGAAATTATTTGTTGTAATGTATTTTGTTTATCATATGATATTTTATGATATCGAAGAATGTCATTTGAAATAATTTGATTGTGATAATCAGTTTTCAATGTGTAGCATATTTTGAAATGGTTTGACTATAATAATAAACTTTGGAATTAATTCATTGCAATATAAAAGGAAAAATACATTTTCTTATTATTTGAGTGGAATATTTTTAACACTTATATGTGTAAACAGAAACACACACACGCACACACGCACACACACACACACACACTCCCACTCACACACATATATATACTAACATATACAGTGAGAGTGACAGCGAGAGTGATACATAAATATGTACAAACAAAGAAATAATTATGACAAATTTTGACAGATTTAGCTGGATATTTATATAGTAACAGCTAAAGAGAAAAATTAAAAAGTGTGTGTGTGTATGCGTGTGTGTATATGTGTGTGTGCGTGTGTGTGAGTGTACATGTATGAATAATATACTCAAGACTAATATTTTGTAGAGTATAGGTTTGCAGTGTTTTCTTGTCTTCAGCCCTCAACTTCTGATGGTGTCATATGGTTACAGTAGTGACATAATATACACAATGTTTCTTCATTTGTTGTAGCTATGTATGAGAACTTGAGCATCCACTAACAATTTTTGTGTCCATTCCTTCATATTGTTCATTTTTTTTTCCTCTGTGTGTCTCCTTCATTTCACATCCCCAGTTCCTTGAGGAATTTCTTTTCTTTTTGTGTGACCACTAGATCTTGTTATATAACCATACTATCTCATCTTTCTTTTCTTCACTTTTGTGAAAGCTTCAGTAATGGGAGTGAGTCCAGCATGTTGCTGGATAATTTCATAAGACCATTCATTTGAGATGTCTTCTAAGTACAAGATGCCTAAGCCAGTGCAGCACTGACTCCTTTCCATTGCCTGTAACTTTCTCTAAATCTTTGCCATGAGAGTCCATGTCTCACATGTGTACTCTTCCTCTTTCT
>NC_142930.1:66245020-66367520 GCF_046866305.1 Octopus bimaculoides
GAAGACCACATTGGTTAAAGAAACATTGTGAGAGGTAGAACAAAAGTAAATGCATTCATTCCCTCAAGGAGATATTTGTTACTCATCAATCTAGACCTATTTTTTATCATCTGTTTTACATGAAATCTTCTTTCTGGTTTTACCTCACAAACAATAGGTAATGAAGAACCGATAAAAAGAAACATAAAAATATAAAAATATTTTTAAAATGAAAGACTATTTCCTCTCTTTGGTTGTCCCATTAACTGTACACTCTACTACTGAACATTGATCAGCTACTGAAAACTAGCAACAAAGAAATTATGACAATTATTAGACCATAACCATTAACATAGACTTGCCGACACTTACATACAGGTTAATTATATACATTCAATACGAACAATACTTTAGTACTTGAATTACACTTGTAAACCAGATTGTGTAATTTTTCAAGGGATATTGGTAATGTATGTGCTGTTTATTTATGTCTTTATTTTATTCTTTTCTTTTATTCTTTTACTTGTTTCAGTCATTTGACTGTGGCTATGCTGGAGCACCGCCTTTAGTCGAATCAAATCGACCCCAGGACTTATTCTTTGTAAGCCTAGTACTTATTCTATCGGTCTCTTTTTGCTGAACCGCTAAGTTACGGGGACCTAAACACACCAGCATCGGTTGTCAAGCGATGTTGGGGGACAAACACAGATACACAACATATACACACATATATATATATATATATATATATACATATATACGATAAGCTTCTTTCAGTTTCCGTCTACCAAATCCACTCACAAGGCTTTGGTCAGCTCGAGACTATAGTAGAAGACACTTGCCAGAACCCGGAACCATGTGGTTGGTAAGCAAGCTACTTACCACACAGCCACTCCTAATTTATTTGTGAATGTGCTGGTTATTTCATTAAACCAGGTAGATCAGGAGAGTTGAATTTAGAGTAGAGGAAAAATATTTAAGAACTAATTGTCTATTATAATGATGAAGATCGCTAACATCATCATCATCATGATCACTAGCGTCATCATGTTGTTTACTGTCATCATTGTCATAGTGGTTGATGTTGTCATTATTGGAATTGACATTGTCATCATCATCATCATCATCATTATCATCGTCCCCACTAACATTATCATCAGTGGACACTAAACTCCACTTGCGAAGACCTGTTGAGGCAAGCAAGTGAAATCAAAACCGAACTAAATTCGACAACTGGCACCCATGCCAACATCGTCTCCTTCATTGGACGCGAAACTCAGCTTGCGAAGACTTATTGGGGCAAGTGAAAGCGAAATTGTGATGGCACCTGTGCCCAGCATCACCTTTCTGGCACTTGTGCCCGTGGCATGTGTAAGGACTTTCAAGCAAGGTTGTTGCCAGTGCCCCTCGACTGGCTCTTGTGCGGGTGGCATGTAAAATACACCATTTTGAGTGTGGTCGTTGCCAGTACCGCCTGACTGACATTCATACCGGTGGCACATAAAAGCACCCACTACACTCTTGGAGTGGTTGGCATTAGGAAGGGCATCCAGCTGTAGAAACTCTGCCAAATCAGATTGGAGCCTGGTGTAGCCATCGGGTTTCACCAGTCCTCAGTCAAATCGTCCAACCCATGCTAGCATGGAAAGCAGACGTTAAACGACGATGATGATGATGATGATGTACTTCTCTCATGTGCTGGATCATCATCACCATCATTGTCTTTGCCATTGTCTTTATCATCATCATTGTCATCACTGTCATCATTGTCATCATCATCATCATCATCATCACTACCATCACCACCACTATCATCATCATCGTCATTGCCATTATCCTCCTTCGCTTCCTCCTTTTCCTCATCATCATCATTGTAGTCATCATCATTATAATCATCATCATCATCATCATCATCATCATCATCATCAGTGTTGTTGTTTTGTCATTGTTGTCTTTGTTGTGGTCATCATCACCATTGTTATTGTCATCGTCATCTTTGTTGTCATCATCACCATTGTTGTTGTCATCGTTGTCATTGTCATTGTCATCATCATCATTGGTGTTGTCGTCATCATCTTTGTTGTCATTGTTGTCTTTGTTGATGTCATCGTCATCCTTGTTATTGTCATCATCATCTTTGTTGTTGTCATTGTCGTTGTCATTATCATCATTGTTGTTGTTATCATCGCCTTTGTTGTTGTCATCGTCATCTTTGTTATTGTCGTTGTCGTCATTGTTGTTGTCATCGTCGTCTTTGTTATTGTCGTTGTCGTCATTGTTATTGCCATTGTTGTTGTCACTATTATCAATGTTGTCATCATTGCCATTGTTGTTGTCATCATCATAAGTGTTATTGTCATCATCGTTGAAGTTGCCATTGTCATCATTGTAGTTGTCATTGCCTTTGACATTGTTATAATCATCATCGCCATCATCGTCGTCATCATCATCATCACCATCATCATCTTCATCATAATCATTAGTATTTTAGTGTAATGTTTTTTTTTCTCTCAGCTGAGACAGGCTTTTCTATTCGTGGCTTGTTTCTCTGACATCTCTTTGTACATTCAAAATTCTCAGATTTCATCTCAGTACACAAGGATAGCTTTCACAATCTATTCTCAGAACATCTTCTACACATGCAGCCCAGTAATGTACAGTTACAATTTGTTTCGCTACAGCACTCGCCATTCAATATCATACATGTCTCATATAGTCTTTTATGGACAAGCAGAAACCTCTCACTCCTTACTGAAGCAACTATTCTGTATCCTTCCATTCTGTTCTTGACATAACCATTTAGTTTTCAACAGATTTCCTGCCAACTGGCATGGCTGGGTGGTTAAGAAGCTCGCTTTGCAACCAAGTAGTTTCAGGTTCAGTCCCACTGCATAGCACTTTGAATAAGTGTCTTCTATTTTAGCCCCAATTTGACCAATGCCTTGAAAGTGAGTTTGGTTGAAGGAAACTGTGAGGAAGCTCCATCATTGTGTGTGTGTGTGTGCATGTATATGAAAGTTGTTGTTATTGTTGGCACTCCGTCGCTTACGACATCGAAGGTTCCAGTTAATCCGATCAACGGAACAGCCTGCTCGTGAAATTTACATGCAAGTGGCTGAGCACTCGACAGACACGTGTACCCTTAACGTAGTTTTCGGGGATATTCAGCGTGACATAGAATGTGACAAGGTTGGCCCTTTGAAATGCAGGTACAATAGAAACAGGAAGAAAGAGTGAGAGAAAGTTGTGGTGAAAGAGTACAGCAGGGTTCGCCACCATCCCCTGCCGGAGCCTCGTGGAGCTTTTAGGTGTTTTCGCTCAATAAACACTCACAACGCCCGGTCTAGGAATCGAAACAACAATCCTATGACCACGAGTCCGCTGCCCTAACCACTGGGCCATTGCATCTCCACTGTGTATGAAAGTGAGTGTGTGTGTATATGCATGTATCCTGGATAGTCTGTTGAACTACATGATGTGTGAGAAAAGGTTTAATACACGTACAGCTTTTCATAAGCAGAGCCATATAATCTTTCTCCTTGCCCTCACCTGGATTATCTTCAGCTGCAAAGAAATACTGTTTGACTTTACCAAATTCTCCCACTTAAATTTTTCATGTAACTGTGATAGATCTAAAAATTCCACCTTTTCATTTAGTATTCAAGGAGGTTAGCCTTCACACAACTTCTATATGAATAGGTCACAGTATTTCATTGTGTAAAAGTTGCTACGGTTATTGTTATCAATACTGCCCTCTTGAAGTTTAACTTGTGTATTTAGGTCATGTTCTATTAATTGTTCACTGAAGTGTTTGTTTTCTTCTTCCTTTTGTACATTTAGTTGTCTGCTTTGATTTTGTATTGTGTTGGTTTTTTTGGATCTTTTTTAAAACGGGGGCCACATTTTTCATTAACGAAACACTTTGAAACTTGGAACACTGGTAGAATGTGTCATATAAAACATCTTTTTCTCTTAGTCTTCTTAAAAAGAAAAGAAATCCATAAGTTATTCCATGTTAAAGTTGTCGTATTTCTGTAATTTCAACCAATCACTGACGTCCATTCAGCCGATATACATTAAGTGCCGACTACATAAACAAACGATTCTGAAACAATTAACCCTAACCCTAACCCTAGGGTTAGGGTTAGGGTTAGGGTTAGGGTTAAAGCAAATTTAAAATGAAAAAAGCAAATAAAACGAAGGTATGGAGATTAGATACGCTTTACACCGCTTAATCAGCCAAAGGAGTAAATGTAAACAACTGAATACTTGTCAGTGATTGGTTGAAATTATCGAAATAAGACAATTTTTTACATGAAATAAATTCGAATACAAAAATATTTTTCTGTTCTTTAATACAAAATAGATAAGTATACGAAGTTTGAAAGTCTTTCCGTACCAAAAACACTACGTAAAACATTAATGAAAAATGTGGCCCCCGTTTTAAAATAGATCCGGTTTTTTTTCTGTTTTTACTTCTCTCAGGCACTGAAGACAGCTCTCCATTAAGCAAGTACACCAATGAAACATTTAATCAGTGAAGCTTGACTGGATCATGTTTTGAAGAGAGAATAAGATATGCCCTTACACATGGCAATGATGATGATGAGGAAGATGATTAGGAGGAGGACAACAGTGATGGAGGTGGTGGCAAGAGTGGTAGTGGCTTGTTTACTTTGTTTCACCTCCCACTACTGATTGCATGTAATAAAATTATCAAACAGTTACTTTATATAAATTCACTGCTTTTACATTTGTCTGTACTTTTTCCCATAGCATGACCAACATTGTAAGACTAGTTGTATATAGAATTTAAATAAATCATTTCCTTGGACCATTTTACAATTCAATGGCATTGAATTTACAAAATAATTTAAAGCAAAAACAATGGCAAAATAGAAATATTGTGAAGAAAGTTTGAATTGAAAAAAAAATATGAAGAGAAAAATCATGACCCATCCATTCCTTATTTTAGATTTTACAGAATCATTGAGAAGAATCAATGTGCCATTT
This sequence comes from Octopus bimaculoides, assembly GCF_046866305.1. Classification (NCBI taxonomy): domain Eukaryota; kingdom Metazoa; phylum Mollusca; class Cephalopoda; order Octopoda; family Octopodidae; genus Octopus; species Octopus bimaculoides. The sequence continues at coordinate 66,250,013 of NC_142930.1, forward strand.
GTCTGCTTTACAGACTTCTGGAAAAAAAAAGTCAACCACTCATATTATTGTTGCTGTTACTTCACTCCAAAACAGAATAGATTGCTTTAGTTCCATCCTAAAATTGTGTACCATGGAGTAAATATAACTCATTCATCTAAACTCAGGGTGGTATATGACTTAGTGATTTGAGAGTTGGACTCATGGTTGTAAGGTTGTAGTTTCAATTGCTGGAGTGGGCAACACATTGTGTTCTTGAGCAAAACACTTCATTTCACATAGTTCTAGTCCACTCAGCAAGTAAAAATGAGTAATCCCACAATGGGTCAGTGTCCCGTCTAGGGAGGAATACACATGACAAAGAAATCTGGGAAACTGACCCTATTCTCTTACAGAGTAATATGGACTAACCATCTATAATTAAGATTGTGATCATTAAGTTCATATACAAGGGAGGCTCTTTGTGGTTATTTGACCTGCTAGAAATAGCTGTCTAAATTTCCCTCAAATTATTTATAATCATTTTTAAAAGGGAGGATATGTTAGATAATATAGCCATGCATACACTATGTTTGGGGTGAGGGGAGAATAAAGATGGGATGATCACAGCTTGAATGCCTTTGATCATAGTTCTGCTTGCTCAAAGCTGACCTGGGACTAAACAATAACAATAACAATAAAATATGTCCATCTTTTAATTTTATTTAACAGTCATTAATTTTATGTTAGTATTGGTTGGGAGGGAAAAAACAACAACAACAATGAAAGCACTTCTGTTCTTTGGTCATTTTCTAATTATTGTTTTATCAATTTTTTTAATTCTTTGATTGTATTTGACAATTCTTCTCATGTCAAGTGTCACTCGATTACTTTTGATCGTAAATCTTTAATGTTGTCTATCAGTCAATGTCTTCCATAGATATACAAAGATGTTTTTGAAGAAGTTGATCTATATGATATGATACAATATCAAAAATTCATAGTATTATTCATAGGATGCAGTTATCATCTATAAAACTTCTGACCATCTTTCATGTAGCTCCATCCATCCTGTAGTTACACTGCAAGCATTGATTTAAAAGTGTCTGTCTTACATATTGTCACTGACAGTACTGAGGTTATAATAAAGATCTCTCTATATATAATGAATATTATACTTCGTTGTAGTAATATATGTCAGTACTTTAATGAATCAGTCTGATACACAACTGTGAAGAAAGTGGTTACAAAATTACCATCACTCTTTACATTTATTTTCTAATAAAGATATTGATTTGACTTGTCTGCTAGACAAATTCTCACAATTTCTTTTTCCTGATGCTGGCACCTTTGTTATTTGCTAGATATGTTAGGCCAGTGCTAAATATTTTGTTTCACTCAATTGTCTATGTCAATATTTTTATCAGAAAAAAATAATTTCATTAATAAATTTTTCCTTTTTGAAAAGAAGCCATGAAATAGTAGTTAAAATTTGTGTGGGGGTGTATGTGAAAAATAGCTTTGTTAATGTCGTATTTTATAATGTTGCATTCAAGTTATTGATTTAAGTGATGTATCATTTATGACCCACTCAAATCTAATAATGTATTATTATAGACTTAGTGGATTAAACAATTTAATGGCTGACTCCTTAATGGTAGATGATTTACAGTTTAGAAAAAAAAAGAAGATTCAATCAATATATTGATATCAAACATTTCAATTTTAAATGATTCCTTCCTCTTGCCAGTTATATATGCATCATGCCTTTACATCAGATTGTGCTGTTGTGGACACTAGTATGTCACAAAGACTCTTGTCTGTTTATTGGAATGTGGGTGAGGTGAATAAACTTATAGGCTGTTGAATATCATAAAGGCATTGGTGCATCAGACTGCAGACTATTGTATACTGTGGAGGAATTCATGTCAGACACTACATGACTAAAACAAGTTATGGATATTTGTACATTAATAACAGCTATTTTCACTTGGGTTATATGAAAGCAGCAGAATAATTCAATGTATGCCTAAAAGCAGTTTAATATGCTGAAAATAGCATCCATTTCCATTTCATGATTAAATGGTTGCTTCAATAATTCATTGACAAGTATCAAAAACTGAGGAATGATTCATTCATTTTGTCTCAGACTGGAAGTGGTATGATTATTAAAAATAAAAGTCAAATGGCAAATTAGCCATATATACATGTTTGTGACTATATATGGTATTGAGCAAATGGTGAAGCCTATCTGGAGTCACTCAACCACCTAAAAATAATAGCAAACACTGCCTCAAGTCATATCGTACTCTCTTAAAAAAGGGGGGCATTATAGATAGTGTTATCTATAACATGATAATATTATACATCTTATTGTATTATATTGGTTTCAAATTTTGGCACAAGGTCAGTCATTTCAGGAAAGGGGCTAAGTTAATTGCATCAACCCCAGTGCTCAACTGGTACTTGTTTTATTGACTCCAAAAGGATGAAAAGCAAAGTTGACCTTGGCAGAATTTGAACTGAGAACATAAAGATGAACGAAATGCTGCTAAGCATTTTGCCTGGCATACTAATGATTCTGCCAGCTCACTGCCTTGTCTTATTGTATAATATTAAAATATAACAAGGTAATATTATAATCTTATAATATGATATAATAAGATGTGATTTGAGAGAGATAAGTGCAACATGTCTCTTTCAAATACAAGCACTTGAGAGAGGTATACCTCCACCTATTCCTCTCTGACCATATTTTATATTATTTTATTATTATCATTATTTTAATGCATTTTTTTCTATGATGGCTTGTTTATGTATGTGTAAATAAGTGTATAAACATATATGTATGTATAGATGTGATATATATATGTGTATATATACATGTGTTTCATAACTAATTTTCAAAGAGAAAGGAAATTTAAATCGATTAAAATCAATTAAAATTATCAAAAATAATATTTTTAAATAGAATTTATTTTCGATAATTTTAATTGATTTTAATCGATTTAAATTTCCTTTCTATTTGAAAATTAGTTATGTGTATATATATATATATATATATATATATATATATATATATATATATATATATATATATATATATATATATATATACATATATACATATAAACTTCCTAGACATCATGTTAGACTTGGGCTCCAGTTCATTCAGGCCCTACCACAAACCAAACAAAAGGCTGTCCTATATCAACACAGTCTCCTGCCACCCACCTATCATGTTCAGGATCTTAGTGAAGATGTCAGGAAGAGGATCTCGAACTTGTCCTCAAATCAGGAAATTTTCGGTGACCCTTCTATTACAACAAGGCCCTGATAGTCCAGTGGGTTTAAGGATCACATCTCCAACACACCAGGCCCTAGCCCTCGCAAAAGGAAATGCCACCGGAATGTCATTTGGTTTACCCGACCCTTCTCACTCAATATTAAAACTTTTATGGGAAGAATATCCCTTAGGTTAGTAGACAAGCACTTCATGCAAACACACAGGTATGGATGTTTGTTCAATAGGTACAAACTGAGGATCTCCTTTAGTTTCACACCCAACTTTTGTCAGACTCCAATGGCAGCGGACATATAACCTCTCTTCAAACTGGAGGTAGAAAACTGTTATGATCAGTTAATTTGTAAACAAGAAGGAGTGGGAGGAGTTGAGAATGTCTGATGGCGGGGTAGCAGAATAGAAATGATGATACATATTTTTTTTTATTTTCACTTGTTTCAGTCATTAGACTGTGGCCTTACTGGAGCACAGCCTTAAGGAATTTTAGTTAAACCCCAGTACTTATTTTCTTTTAAGCCTGTTGCTTATTCAGTCATTCTCTTTCACCAAACTGCTAAGTCATGGGGATGTAAACACACCAACACCAGTTGTCACAAACACAAACACACACACACACACACACACACACACACACACACACACACACATATATATATATATATAAATATATATATATATTATATATATAGTTGAAATTTACAGAAAAACAAATGACAAAGACAGGTGTATAAACAACAAACCGGTGTATTAGTTTGATGCTCGGGAAGGTCAGAAAGACTTTTACATTTCGAGCTTACACTCTTCAACAGAAAGGAGTATGAGGAAATAAGTAGAAAAAGAAAAAACTTTTGGAGTTAGCAGTCAATCATGGTGACTGGCTGGACAAAAGTAGTTATATATATATGCAACAGTTTTGTTTCAGTTTCTGTTTACCGAATTCACTCAAGGCTTTGATTGGCTTGAGACTATTGTAAAAGACACTTACCAAAGGGAAGCAAACTTCTTACCACACAACAATGTCTGTGTGAATCTATGCTTGCATAATGAAGCTGACTCTTCCACTGATTAGCAAGAGCCCCCACCCATATATATATATATATATATATATATATATATATATATATATATATGGGTGGGGGCTCTTGCTAATCATATATATATATATATATATATATATATATATGTCTACCAAATCCACTCACAAGGCTTTGGTTGGCTCAAGGCTATAGTAGAAAACACTTGCCCAAGGGGTGTGAACTTGGAACCATGTAGTTAGGAAGCAAGCTTCTTCACATACAGCTATGCTTGCACTTATATACATGTTAATTTACATGTTAAGATATATGTTTTAAAGAAATTTATGAACAACAACAGAATATGTATAGATGCGAAGTCTCATTCCTAACTGTAGACACAAATTTCTTGACTTGGGTTATCCGGCCAAATCATTTGGACTAACTGAATAATCTGTCAGGCAGTCCCTAGTCCCAGTCAAAATACATATTATGATACATGCATACATACATACATACATACATACATGCATATATATATATATATATATATATATATATATATATATATATATATATATATATATATATATATATACATATACAAAAACAATTGCAGCATGAAAGGTGTTTATAAGCCATTTAAGAAACACACAAAAACCGTTAAATTCACTTCAACATTTAAATTTAATTTGCCAAAATATTTTCGTCGCTTTGAGACCGCAACCTGTTCACTGACAAAATTCCATGCAGCACGGAATTTTGTCAGTGAACAGGTCACAGTCTCAAAGCAATGAAAATATTTTGGCAAATTAAATTTAAATGTTGAAGTGAATCCAACGGTTTTTGTGTGTTTCTTAAATGGCTTATAAATACCTTCCACACTGCAATTGTTTTCATTTTAGCACACAATCTCAGATCAGGTCACTTGCTATGCAAGTATATCTCCATAATATATGCATATATATATATATATAAATATATATATATATCTTTGAAAAATAATGATTAGAGATAAAAAAGATAGGTTACTAAAATATATTCACTTCTAAAATTATTGTGCACAAAATCATGTACTAAAAATATATAAATATATAAATATACTTAAAAGTATACTAAAAATACATTAAGAATATATAGATAAAAAATATATATAAATATGCTAAGAATGTATTAAGAACATACAATATATAGTCCTACATATAATAAAAACAGTGTTAAAATTATATACACAGAATGAGTGGAGTGTAGAGAATATTATAAATTCATATAGATGTTTATAGTTTCTGGGGACATAGTGGTGCAAAGATGTAATAGAATTTAAGTTCCCTTAACTTAATATCACTGCCTCCTTCTTCCGGGAATTTTCCAACTGATAAGGCTACATTTGTCATGCACTATGGTGAAATTCAATGTTCACAGCCTCTATAAAGAGATATACTTATTATGGTGAGTGGATGTTAGGTATGTAATTTTTATTTATTTATTCATTTATTTTTATTATAAGGTAGTAAGACAGAAAAATATACTACTACTGAAATAAAGCAATTAATAATGTACTCTCTTTTACTCTTTTACTTGTTTCAGTCATTTGACTGCAGCCATGCTGGAGTACTGCCTTTAGTCGAGCAAATCGACCCCAGGCCTTATTCTTTGTAAGCCTAGTACTTATTCTATCGGTCTTTTTTGCCGAACCGCTAAGTGACAGGGACATAAACACACCAGCATCGGTTGTCAAGCAATGCTAGGGGGAACAAACACAGACACACAAATACACACACATATATATATATACATATATACGACGGGCTTCTTTCAGTTTCCATCTACCAAATCCACTCATAAGGCTTTCGTCGGCCCGAGGCTATAGTAGAAGACACTTGCCCAAGGTGTCACGCAGTGGGACTGAACCCGGGACCATGTGGTTGGTTAGCAAGCTACTTACCACACAGCCACTCCTGCACCTGTACTGTATATTTTTAAAATTATTTTTATAACTTATATATATTTATTTTATTATAACTGCAAAACAACACCATGGGGGAACTGATGTAAGCTTAAATAATAAACCACAGATTTTTACCTATTGCGCGGGGGGGGGGGGGGGTAGCACCTGTAATAGTTGAAGGATTATTGTATATCGTATGTTCTTAATATATTCTTAGCATATTTATATATTCATATCTATATATTTTTAATATATTTATAAGTATTTATATATTTATATATCTATATATTTTTAGGACATGATTTTGTGCACATAAGAATTTTAGAAAAGAATATATTTTAATAACCTATCTTTTGTCTCTCATCATTATTTTTCCTATTTTCTTATGGCTCAAATATTCTGACCAGTTTGATGTGTCCTATATAGAGAGAAAATTTTACCTCTTGAAAATAAATTATATATATATATATATATATATATATATATATATATATATATATATATATACACATACACACATACACATATATACATAAATATGTGTGTACATATATATATATATATATATATATATATATATATATATATATATACACATACACACATACACATATATACATAAATATGTGTGTATATTTATGTGTGTACATATATATATATATATATATATATATATATATACACATGTATATGTATTAAGGTATGTAAACAAGATTACTAAGTGAATAATGTTTGTTCCTTTGTTTACCATTACATTTCTCTGTAACAATACTATGATTTTCTTGTGCTTCCAAGTTGATGGAGAATTTTTTTAATTTATTTACTTTTTTCTTTTTTATTTTATTTTTATTTTACTTTTTTCTAGTTCTTACTTGTTCTACCACTAACTATTCAATCATGAAGTTTGAATGTAAACTGATGTCTGTCAGTCAAACTTACTGGTGCAAGTAGCTTTATGCACTTTATACAGCATAACATAATGTCAGCAGTGTCTTTCTCTCTCTCTTCCTCTCTCTTCCTCTTTCTTCCTCTCTCTCTCTCTCTTCCTCTTTCTCTCTCTCTCTCTACATGTGTGTCTGTGTGCCATTTTTTTGTGTCTATATATATATATATATATATATATATATATATATACATATGTAGTTTATATATATATATATATATCATCATCATCATCATCATCATCATCATCATCGTTTAACGTCCGCTTTCCATGCTGGCATGGGTTAGATGGTTTGACTGAGGACTGTTGCATTTAAACTTGGGAAGTCTGCTACAGAGACATTGAGCATACTTCAGTAAGCTTACAGCAATGAAGCAATGGGTCACACGTAGTGTTTGGAGTAGCATGGGTGCTTTGAAAGTGGAAAAATATCCCTGGAAGAATATCCCTGGAAGAATATCCCTGGAAGATGATGCACAATCTGGAAGACCTACCACATGCATCATCCCTGAAAGTGCAGTATTGTGCATCGAGAATTCACCCCCCAGGGCTAGACCATCAATTGAGAGTTTTAATGAAATGTTTTGAAGCATTTTAGGGAGAACATTTGGCAAAAACAATTGAATCTGTGGAAGAGTTGGATTCTTCACAACAATAATGCCCCCTGTCTCCAAGCTTTCTTCACTCATGAGCTTCTTGCAAAAAACCACATGGTATTGCTGCCATACCCACCCTTTTAACCAGATTTAGCACCTGTGAACTTCCATTTCTTCCCCAAGATGAAAAGGTAGCTCAAAGGTTGGACAGTTTGGCATGTGCTGGCAAGTAGAACTGCACCAGGTTCCAGTCTGATTTGGTTTGGTTTCTATAGCTGGGTGCCCTTCCTAACACCAACCATTTTACAGAGTGTGCTGGGTGTTTTTAACATGGCACCAACACAGATCCATTGCAGGCCAATCCACTTCATCAGGTGGAGTGGCCTAAACACTTCTGCTGTAGGGAACCTCTATCTAGCTATCCATATATACAGTGTTATTCAAAAAGAATGAACCGATTTCATTACGCAATATTTTAATAAGGAAAAGCAATAGAAAACTCCAAAACTCCAGCTAAGTCACAAGTATTTACTCACAATCAACTTTTATTTCCTGTCTCACAAGTGTTCAATGTGGCCACCACCTGCAGCAAGGGCAACATCACTGTGATAAGAGAATTCCTCCCAGATGCGTATCAGCATATCACAATCCACTAAGTTGATCGCTGTTGTTATTCGATGTTTAAGGTCATCGAGGTTAGTGGTTAGTGGTGGAGTTTTCTAAGTTTTGAATGGCTGCCACAGGGGCACTGTAGTTGCGTTATCCTTCCAGCAACTTTCAATTGTTGTTTTACACTCAGTATGGCAAGTCTTAATATTCTACCTACTGGCATTTTGTGTTAAGAGAGGTGGGGGGGGGAACCAAATGGTATTTCAATGGCGCTTCCTTCTGCAGTTGTTGGCACATAGGAGATGTGGTCCCTAAATCCGCTGGCAGCCAGTAAGAGACTGCTGCATCGAAAATCTCTTGGCTGGAAGAAACGGAGATTTACATTGCAAGAGGTTCTTACTAGCCTTTTGGAGCCCACAAGATGGCAGCACAGCCAGAAGTCAATAGCTGATAGCTAAGGGAGATAATCCCCATTATTACCTTTGACTAGTGAGGCATTTCCTCTTTTATATTTTTAAGAGGCCTTGGGCCAAAAGGTTTTGGGATCTGATGATATGCCATAAAGTTAAACCCTTTATGGATGGAAAACCTAAGGTAAACCCATAAACTGGTCTTCCCTATTTTTAATATATATATATATATATATATATATCTTCTTTTATCGTTTTTTACTTGTTTCAGTCATTTGACCGCGGCCATACTTGCAAATGGACGCGTGACGTTCGATAATATAATAATACAAATGATATATGAGCATATGCATGTATACATACATATATGTACATGCAGAATATATACAGCGTCTGAGGTGTATTTGAGGACATTTAATTCAGTTGGTTTGAAGAGATATTAATCTCTTCAAACCAACTGAAAGGTTTTTATTTCTTTCAAATCCTCAATGGCAGATGCAATGCAAGCAAACGAAAGGCAAAAATATGCAGTTACTCTTGCCATGTGTGTGGAACACAGCAATTTAGAAATTGCCAACTCTCTAAATGTTGCAATTGTTTTGTTTTGTTTTTTTTTGTACAGAAAGTTCAGATGAAAATGGAAACCTCTGGTGGGAATGCTTCAACTGTATCAAAGAGAAAAAAAACCTTCTAAACATTCTGACACTATAAGGACACTTTAATTCATCCAACAGGCTTAAATTTTTTTTGATGATGAATCTGGAAAATCAATGAGAGCCATCACCAAAGATGTAGCAATCAGAGCTTTGATGGTCTTCCATGTGTAATTAAAATAATAATTAAATAAACATTCAAAGTTGATTTTCTTTTGCACCTTCAGAGCCCTATTGCTAGAAACATTTAATAGCTATGATTCTTTGTTTTTCTGGTTATGATGAAGTACCATGTTGAATAATCTGAAAAACACAATATAAAAATGAAAAATTCTTTATTGATTTTAAGTGCAATTTGACAAAGTGTGAAAACAGCAATGATTAATGAATTAATACCACTGGATTGCTAATTTTCATCAAAATCAGGTGATGCTTTCAGGAGAACTTGTGCAAATTTATTTATCTATCTATCTATCTATCTATCTATCTATCTATCTATCTATCTATCTATCTATCTATCTATCTATCTATCTACCTACCTATCTATCTATCTATCTATCTATCTATATATATATATATATATATATATATATATATATATATATATATATATCAATTTATTTATTCAAAAGATAAAAATTTAAGTTAGGTGTTAAATTTATCTACTTATTTATTTATTTGTGAACATACAATTGCATTTTATATGTAGCATGCATATTAATGAGACATGTAAACATAATGTATTATGAGGGGGTATCCAAAAGAAACCGGAATTTTGCAATATTATTTTATTCACTTAGTTTTATATGTTTACACTTTTATCGCCTTCAAAGTATTCTCCATTTGAAACAATGCATCGGTCCTGATACATTTTCCTCTGTTTGAAGCCGTCCTGAAACTCTTGTGAAGTGATGCCTTTTAATGCCTCCATCGTTTTCTTCTTTTCCTCTTCGACATCTATAAAGCGTTTTTCTTTAAGGACTTTCTTTCATTCAGGGGAACAGAAAAAAGCCATAGGGAGCAAGACTGGGCAAATAGGGAGAGTGGATGAGCAAGGTCATGCCATTTTTGGCAAAAACTGTCTCATACTCAAGGCAGTGTGTACTGGCACATTGTTGTGATGAAACCACCACTCTGCACTTTACCACAGGTCAGGATGTTTTCATCTCACCATGTCTCATGAATGCTTCAGAACTACCAAGTAAAATGTCTGGTTAGCAGTTTGACCAGGAGGAACAGATTCTGTGTGGACAATTCCTTTCACATCGATGAAACAAATCAGCATTTTCTTGACATTGGACTTCACTTGATGTGCTTTTTGGCGCATGGTGAAATTGAACACTTCTTATGACCTGATTGCTGCTTCATTTCTGAGTTGTAGCCATAGCAACACCTTTCTTTACCAGTGATGACTTTCGAAAAAGATTCAGATCAACTTCCAACTGTTCTTTTAGTTCACGACATGCATTCAGTCATGACTGCTTTTGATCTTCCATGAGCAAGAGAGGCAGAAATTTTGTTGCAGCTCTTTTCATTTGCAATTCCTCACTCAAAATTCGTTGGCAGGAGCTCCAGGACACACCAGTCATATCAATAAGTTCATTAGTTGTTCTACTATGATGGTCCTCTAAGATCACTTCATGAATATTTGTGATGTTTGCATTCGATTGAGAGGTCGACAGTCACTCTGAATGAGGGTGGGTCTTCAAGTGACGAGTGACCATTGCAAAAGCATTAAAATTACTTGTAAACTTGTGTTTTGCTTATGGCAGCATCTTTCTAAGCTGTCTGAAGCATGACAACTGTTTCGGCCACCATTTACCCCCAGCAGAAACCAGAATTTCCTGGAAGCATGCTGTTCCTTTATTTCAGCCATAGTAAAAATCGATGATCAAGGTAGAAGCAGTGAAAACAAAGATGCACCACATCACAGTACAACTTCACTCAATACCACCAGCTGACACACTGATGTCTGAGGGTTGCATTAAGTGTCTTCTAGTGGTTCAAGCCAGAACTACAACAGGCTTGTCCCACAGAAAATGTTTCCAGTTATTTTTGGGCACCCCCTCATATACACTGAAATTATTCTTTTCTACTCTAGGTACAAGGCCCGAAATTTTGGGGAGCGGGGGCAGTCGATTAGATTGACCCCAGAAGACAACTGGTACTTAATTTATCAACCCCCAAAAGGATGAAAGGTAAAGTTGACCTTGGCGGGATTTGAACTTAGAATGTAAAGACAGACGAAATACCGCTAAGCATTTCGCCCAGAATGCTTACATTTCTGCCAGCTCGTCGCCTTGTATACATTGAAATTATTATTACATGAATAAGGCTGCAAAATGGCTGTTATCCTAAGGATGTCAACTGGTTAAATAAATATATTCACCTCCCATACCTCCTGACTATTCATAGTCTATATACTTCTCAGAAGATAACTTCATCTATCAAATCTCCTAGATTTCAGCTGCATAGAACTTTGCACTATACTCTTCTATATTGAATTACTAGGTTGTCTGCAAGCCAAGTCCATTGAGAAGCTTTCTGTGAAAGCCACATGATTCTATGAATCCATATATTATGCTCTCTCTCTCTCTCTCTACACACACACACATATATATATACATATACACACATACACACACACACATAAATCCCTTCAGGCAGATCGCCCTGCTCAATGTGTAGAAAAGGTATAGGTAGAAATTCCATAAAGATGCAACCAGTGTAAGCTCTGGACACAAAAGCAATATCAGAGGAAGGGTAGCGGGGAAACTAGCTTTTGTATGCGGAAGATGCACAAGTACAATAAATGCTGAAAATGAGCAGAAAACAGACTCCATCAACTGCCAGGGGATCAAGCTAGAGGGAGTAGATAACTTCTGTTACGAAATTAGTTGTGGAGGTGTACATTATCAAATAAATCCTTAAGTGCAGAATCTTATAACCAGATTTTTTGCAACATAAACACACTAGCATGCACACACACACACACACACACACTTCTCTCCAATGGTTTTGTTTTCTATATCTTTCTGGAAAACAGCCTTCAAAAGTCACTACGTGATATTCATACCTCCACTTACCAATGAGCAACTGCTTCTCAGCAAGCTGAGAATATCAACATAGCGAAAAGCAGCAAAGTAGAACTCACCACTAAACTGAAAAGATTAGGATGGGCAGAGTTCAGAGAGCTCCTACCCCTGCTGGCAACAAAGGGTCTCTCTCTCAGAGTGAGAGGCAGATTGTTTGATGCCTGTGCATGAACAGCTATGTTGCATGGCAGTAGAACATGGGCTGTGACAGCCAAGGACATGCATAGGCTTGAAAGAAATGAAGTCAGTGTGCTTCATTGGATGTGCAATGTCAGTGTGCATGTACAAAAGAGTGTAAGCATCTTGAGAAAAAAGTTAGGTATAAGAGGCATCAGATGTGGTGTGCAAGAGAGACGACTGCACTGGTATGGTCATGTGATGCATATGGACGAGGACAGCTGTTAAAGAAGTGCCAATCTCTAACTGTGGAGGGAACCTGTGGTAGAGGTAGATCCCGGAAGATATGGAACGAGGTGGTGAAGCATGACCTTCGAACTTTGAGCCTCACAGGGGAAATGATTGTAACTGAAAGCTTTGGTGATATTCAAACCGAGAAGAACTGCCAAGCCAAGTGCACCCGTGCTGGTGGCATGTAAAGAACACCTTTCAAGTGTTAAGTTTCACGGAGGCAAAGTGACTGAGTTTCTTTCAAGTGCTGGATCTCACAGAGGCAAAGTGGCTGAGTTCCTTTTGAGTGTTGGGAAGCAATGAATGAGACCTTTGGCATTATGGCACGCTTGAGAACAAAACCTATTAAGCTGAGCAAAATTGCAGCCATGGCAGATACCAGTGTCATGCAAATTGGCACCCATGCCAGTGGCACATAAAAGCACCCTGATGTCATGCAAATGGCACTTGTGCTGGTGGCATGTAAAAGCACCCATTACACTCTTGGAGTGGTTGGTGTTAGGAAGGTCATTCAGTGATAGAAACCATGCCAAATCAGACTAGAGTCTCGTGCATCCTTCCAGCATGCCAGCCCAGACAAACCATCCAACCCATGCCAGCATGGACAACAGACATTAAATGATGATGGTGATGATGATGATCATGATGATGATGATCATGATGATGATGACGATGATGATGATGATGATATATTGTAGTATATTATAGTCCAACCCATGCCAGCATGGAAAACAGGCATTAAAGGATGATGATGATGATGATGATATAACTGAAAAATCACATGAATAACACGAGTAAAATTTGAAGAACAAACAAAGAAGTGCACAATGAAGCTCAATGTACCTCAAATGAAGAAACCAAAGTTATCTGACATTTTGGGGGATACCATTTATCAATTAGAAGAAGAAATTGAAATAGGAACTGAGTGACAAGAGAAAGAGAACAGTGTACATTATCAAATAAATCCTTAAGTGCAGAATCTCAAACACACTAGCATGCACACACACACACATACACACACACACTTCTCTCCAATGGTTTTGTTTTCTATATCTTTCTGGAAAACAGCCTTCAAAAGTCACTACGTGATATTCATACCTCCACTTACCAATGAGCAACTGCTTCTCAGCAAACTGAGAATATCAACATAGCGAAAAGCAGCAAAGTAGAACTCACCACTAAACTGAAAAGCATGTCAGGAGCAAACAGAATGGGGCTCAGTTCAGAAAAAGAGTAAGATTCTGATCAGCAGCCACATCCAGAAAACAGCAGCTAATATTGTCCTGAGCAGACAAAGATTTTAAGAAGGTGCAAGGATAGCTGTGTGGTTAAGAAGCTCATTTTGCACTGCATGGTGAATCTCATACAAAACTCAAATAAACAGCTTTGTCAGGCAGCAAATCACCACATATGCTGGCAGACATAACTGGCATGGCAGGCAGGATTGTCTATAGTGAAATATTGATTTCAGATTTTGGCATAAGACCAGCAATTTCAGGGGTGGGGGTTGGGGGTAAGTCGGTTGAATCAACCCCAGTGCTCAACTGGTACATATTTTATTGACCCTGAAAGGATGAGACACAAAGTTGAACTCAGAATATAAAGACGGACGAAATGCTGTTAAGCATTTTGCCTGGTGTGCTACCAATTCTGCCAGCTCGCTGCCTTTCTACAGTGAAATATTGAAAGCTCATCTGGTACAGTCATATAACTCTCTACAACTCCCAGTCCAAAGCTATTCTTCAGTGTGCAAAGAAGAGACAAATAAAGAAAATCCCAGTCTGACAGCATCAAGACTGAACAGCCCCAAACACCATTGTCTTTAAGCACATGATGTGTGTGTAACAGTAGGTATTTGATGAAATTGTTCTGAGAATTATTGGACAAGAATCAATGGCAATTGTTCACTACCAAAGCATCTAAAGTAGCACCTAAAAGGCTGGCCCATCAATTATAGGATGATGACGATGACAATGATGACGATGATGATGATAAAATAAGGCATGGTTAAGAGTAAGTGTGAGGGGAGCAAGAGAAAAAGAAAGAAAAGAAAGAAACAATGGAAGAAATAGAAAGCAAGAAAGACTAAGAAAAAGACAGAAGGGAGTGAGAGAGAGAGAGAAAACATTTTGGTGAGATGCAATATTTGGAAAAGATAAATATATCCTTCCTAAAACAGGTTTTGTTTCACCAGTCTAGATAAATAATTTTTATTTTAAGCTGATATATGACATCGAATTTTTAAAATCTTGATTTTAATCTAATAATGCATATTCTGTAAGGAAACATTTGCATTTACTGCTGCTGTTGCTATGGTTGCTGCTGCTGGATAATCTTAACTTGTAGTTTAAGATCTTTAAAACATCAAAACCGTATTGACAACTGACCTCCATTTTCTACAGAATATTTCCCCTGTCAACAGCTTTGAAAAAGATTTTCTTTAAATCCCGTTACTTTCTTTTCTTTCTCTGTGTGTGTGTGTGTGTGTGTGTGAAAGTAGGTACATGTTAAAATTATTCTTAGAATATTATTGACTTTTGACTTGGTCTGGTTTGATTTTCTGAGAAATCCTTTGAAATGGGTGCATGAAATGGAAAAGAAAAATGTAAAATCTTTGAAAGACAGAGAGAGGAAAAGAGTGTGAAAGAAAGAGAAAGGTGGGGAGAGAGAGAAAATATTGATTTAGTTTCACTGTTTATTTGAAAAATCTAATTAACAAATGGTTAAGGTTTCAGCCGCCCGTCTCTCGTTTTATGAGGTTTTATCCGTTTCGTGATTTTCAAGAAGACACTAATTTTTTGTTGCATCAAAATTCCAATTCTAGATCTCATTCACAACTGGAAAGGCTTCTACTTTAGTGTTTCCCAACTTACCTAAGGTACTAAAATTCATTTCAGGAATTGCTGGAATTTCAAATTTATCATACATCTACCTTCGAATTTCACAAGACGAGCATAAAGAAGGGTATTTGCTAATTTGACTTGTCTTCAAAGAGTGTACTGGACTAGCATAAGCTCAGAAAATGCTACTCTACATCATCATTCTGCCTGCTAGAAATAACAGCCAAATCTTTAACAAATCAAAACAACAACAATGACAATTTCAGGATTAAAATGCTCGAATACTCACAGAGAAAGAGAGAGAGAGATGAGTGAACAGATGGATAGTTGGACAGACAGACAGGCAGACAGAAAGAGAATAAGTATGTTATTCCTAATAAAAAAGAACAACACACTGGATATCAAAGTCTCAGATATTGTATATCTGAAAATATAACAAGTTGATCAAGGCTGGCCAAGATCTGTTAAGTTGAGGCTGACTTGGTGCTAAACAATAACAACAACAACAATACTTCTGCCCATTCTCTGATCTACCAACAAAACAAACTATGTAACCTCCAAGTATCTGATCTAAAGAATGTTTCCAATATATTTTACTAATCCTCAAAAGATAATTCATTTCCAACTCACAGCATTTAGTCACTAGACACTACATTAAAAATTGTTGTAATTATATCTAAGTATATTCTAAATGTAGTCAATTATAGTGGTTAATCATCTAAAAAGAAAAAAAGTAACTACAAGAATTGAGGCATGGCTGTGTGGTAAGAAGCTTGCTTCCCAAGCACATGGTTCTGGGTTCAGTCCCACTGTGTGGCGCCTTGGGTAAGTGTCTTCTACTATAGTATTATAGCCTCAGGCCAACCAAAGCCTTATGAGTGTATTTGGTAGACAGAAACTGAAAGAAGCCAGTTGTTTATATATATATATATATATATATCCATTTGTAATAACAAAATATGAACTCCTATCAGGATTTACATACCATGGACAAGAAGCATTTCTACCCATTCTACACAGCAATTTCCTTGGATAATGGAATTGCAACTGTAACATCCTACATATCTCTTTATTTTTACTTTTATTCTCTTATTTCCCTTTATACTTCCTATATCCATCCTTTTTCCAAAATAACTCCTTATATTGAACTCCACTATTTCCCTCTATTTAACCATTTCATATCGTCCCTGATGAAGGAATATCCCTAATATCCAAGAAACAATTGTAAGACTAACTTTCTCTTTATAAATGTCCTAAAAATTGTTGCCTCGTTTTATTTAACATATACATGCTCACACAAGACCCGCATTAGACTCCTCACTCATATTATTATCGAACCGAGAGTCTAACTACGGTCCTTCCATAGCACTTACATAGCCTATCCTGCCATCCAGGGTCTTCCAGATACCAATACCACTTGTATATATGTATATATATATATATATATATATATATATATATATATATATATATATATATATATATATATATATATATATATATATATATATATATATATATATATATATATATATATGCATGTATTTATGTGTGTGTGTGCATCTGTGTTTGTTCCCCTGCCATTGCTTGACAAGTGATGCTGGTGTGTTTATGTCCCCATAACTTAGCAGTTTGGCTAGAGAGACCAATAGAATAAATACTAAGCTTACAAAGAATAAATCCTGAGATTGACTTCTTCAACTAAAACCCTTTAAGGTGGAGCACCAATATGGCCACAGTCAAATGACCAAAACAAGTAAAAGAACAAAAGAATATAATCTAAACTTAAGTAGTTCAGATATTTTCAAAGCAATTTACCTATAGGTTAATGGTTCTCAACTGGGGTTCTTTTGGGGTCCACAGAACAAAATAGTAAATTGGGGATCCATAACAGTATTTTAAGTGCTCCTTAAAAAATTTTGCTTTAGATGTATGTATTGGTATGTATTGTAAGAAACAGCTATGTTTCTTTCTCTAACATTTTACATAGTTCAATCTACACAAGTTAATGTGGGAAAAATAAAATAGGAATTTTGAAAGAAGTTTCTGTATAACTAGATTTAAACATTGAATGGCTATAGGAGTTCACCAGAATAAAATAGTAATCAAAGAGATCCATAGATAAAAAATGGTTGAGAAACCCTGCTATATGTGAACCAGTTTATGTTATCATAAAAGCTTTAAAATAACATTCATATTTCAAAATTATAAGTTGAATTGAGATCATATTCATATGCAAGCTGAAAGATAGAAACAGAAATTAGTTATTAACATTATAATTGCAATTTAGAAACTTCATCAAGTGCAATAATTGCCTAATGATGGGCTTTTCTTAATTGGTTTGTAGTAAGTGTAATATAATTAATGTGCAATGTTATGATGACCTAATGTGTCAGACATTTAATAGGGAATAATAATTTGTGTCACAATATATCTCAACTAGATATAGGCTTTTCAACAAGAAGACATTTTATGAGTTACTGGAGAATTTTATCCACAAATTTACAGGAGTCCCCTGAAAAAAACAAACAAAGCCTATTTGGAGCAGATAAGGTCACAAGGTCACAACTTTTTCATTGCTACCCCTCATAGCATATCCTAAGTAAATATAAACTGTCTTTTAACTTTGTTATTACTTTGCATTTGAAAACGAAGGAAGAGTGTCATAAAATATATAAGAAAGCAATCTGTACATTATATTTAATACAGACATAATGTAGAAAGCCTGAAAACTGCAGTATTTGTTTTGAGAAAGTATCCTTTATAGATGTAAAGTGTTAAAAAACACAAAAATATAACAGTAGCAGAAGAAAGCAGTCCACCAATGGTGGTGGCATTACTAAATACATATTTCTTTGAGCATCATCAGTAGCAAGTCTCCACTAACAACTGCATGCTAAGACAAATTTAGCCTCTGCTGATATAGGAAGACAATAATTGAAAAGTCACTGATGTTGCAATTAGCCAGCAGGCTGCATGAAAATTCATTATTAGTGATGGAAACAGTATTTGTTCAAATTAGCAATCTGTTTCTACTACTGGAACTCTGTTAGGATGATGAGCACTCCACAGACATATGTACCCTTAAAGCAGTTCTCAAGGAGATTCAGCATGACACAGAATGTGACAAGGCTGGCCCTTTGAAATACAGGTATAACTCATTTTTGCTTGTTGAGTGAACTGGAACAACAGGAAATAAAATGTCTTGCTGAAGGACACAACACACAGTCAGGAATCAAATTCATAACATTATGATCATGAGCTGGATACTATAACTACTAAGTCAGGCATCTTTAGCAATTTGTATATTATACTTAATGCAGATAAGAAAGAAGATGTTGAAGTATCAAGTTGTTGTTTTTTATACACAAGGATATAATAGCTATATTTGCAAAATTATTTTCTTATGGATCATGAACAATCTATTACCTCACAGAAATATATTATGCTGTATTTCTAAACGGATTCTCTGAAACTTATAATATGGTTTGAAATTACATATAATATGGTTTGAAATTACATATAATATGGTTTGAAATTACATTGTATATAAAGTCTTTTCCCATTCATTTTGAAATATGGGATAATAAGCAAAGTGAAATGAGAACCTATATTTTGTCATGATAGGTGATGTGGATTAATAATGAAAAAGCACCAAAGCTTGTTTTACAGTCATGTGGTTTCAGGTTCAGTCCTACAATGTGGCACTTTGGGCAAGTGCCTTCTACCATAGTCTCAAGTTGAATGCACACAACCATAGTAGTGTCTACGTTCCCTGAGCAATTGGATATAAGTGATGGATCATCTGAGAGATATTTAGGATTCAGAAAATAATTAGTATTTATGGAAGTAAACACGGATTGGTATAAGTTAGTTTAAGATTCTTAACATCTGTATTATTAATAGAAAACTGTAAAGGTTTGTTTCCTGGGATATACTTTGAAAAGCAAATTATTAAGAATGTGAAGCTGATGACTTGGTACAACAGAGAAAGCTGATAAATCAGCTAAGGAACCTCTGCAAGGTCTTTCAGCCTGATAGAAATAGTTATCAAATAAGGCAGGGAGCTAGCAGAAACATTAGCACACTGGGCGAAATGCTTAGCAGTATTTCGTCTGCCGTTATGTTCTGAGTTCAAATTCCGTCGAGGTCGATTTTGCCTTTCATCCTTTCGGGGTCGATAAATTAAGTATCAGTTATGCACTGGGGTCAATGGAATCGATTTAATCCCTTTGTCTGTCCTTGTTTGTCCCCTCTATGTTTAGCCCCTTGTGGGCAATAAAAAAGAAAAGAAGAAATAGTTATCAAATTTCCTTCAAAAATCACACCCTGCTGTGGAAGGGAATGCTACGTGAAGGATAACAGTTGACTGAAGAATGCTCAAGTGATCCAAATGAAAAGATCATGCAGAAGAGAAAGACTAAAGAAGAGACAGAAAGAAGCAGTAAAAACTGATCTCAGGATATTGAACATCACAAAAGAGATGACAATGGACCATAGCTACTGAAGAGATACTGTGATGGAAGAGACTCAAGGAACCCTAGTTACCATCAAAAAATGATGACGGTGATAATGATGATAATGAAGACGCCACCACAGTTGCCAAGCCATCTCTGTTGCTGATGGGATATATAGTTCAATAGTTCAGTACCACTATCTGAATGCAAAATGGAAGGGCAAACTGGACCCCCTTTGAGTGGGGCATATTTGGTGATTACTGACAATGAGATGATCCTGTTGACTTTTACAGTTGTCTAATTTCAGTGGACTAATATAAAATTAATCTTACTTTACCATAGTACAGGGAAAACTGTTTAGTTCTCCAGAATGTATCTCTCAGTAAAGAAGGATTAATGTAATCAATTGGAGACCAGTCTAATCTAATAGAGACCCCACTGATCCAGTAGAAACCAATTTCTACAATAGGTATAAGGCCTGAAATTTTGGGAAGGTGTAGTTGATTACATTGACCTTGATGCTCAACTGGTTCTTAATTCATCAAACCCAAAACCAGTGACAGACAACCTTAGCATTTGAACTCAGAACGTAAAGCTAGAAGAAATGCCATTAAGCATTTTGTCCAGTATGGTAATGATTCTGCCAGCTTGCCATCTCAATAATGATAATAATCCTTTCCGCTATAGGCACAGGGCCTGAAATTTGGGGAGATAGAGATAGCTGATCACATCGACCCAGTGTTCAACCCAGTGTTCAACCCAGTGTTCAACCCAGTGTTATTTTATTGACCCCAAAAGGATGAAAAGCAAAGTTGACCTCAGCAGAATTTGAAGTCAGAATATAGAGACAGACGAAATGCCACTAAACATTTTGCCCAGCATGCTAACAATTCTGCCTGCTCACTGCCTGAGTAATAATGATAATAATGATGATGATGGTGGTTGGGGAGGGGGTGATGATGATGGTGGTGGTGGTGGTGGTGGTGGTGATGATGATGATGATGATGATGATGATAATAATAATAATAATAATAATAATAATAATAATAATAATGATAATAATAATGATAATAATAATGATGATGTGTATGCGTGTATATGAGTGATGTTCATAAATATCCATTCTACTTATTGTTATTAGCACTGTTTGAACAAAGAGACAATGACATTGTTTACTTTTCCCAGTGAACAAATTGTTCTACAGGTCACTAGAAATATGTGAGAACTGGTGAAATGAAAAATATACTTTACTTGAAAATCAAGTAAGGGTTTGGTGACAGGAAGAACACCTGACTATGAAAATCTTATTCTATAAATGTCGTCTAACTTCATTCTTATTTCTTTATTGCCCACAAGGGGTTAAACATAGAGGGGACAAACAAGGACAGACAAAGGGATTAAGTCGATTACATCGACCCCAGTGTTTCAATGGTACTTAATTTATCAACCCCGGAAGGATGAAAGGCAAAGTCGACTTCGGCGGAATTTGAATTCAGAACGTAACGACAGACGAAATACCGCTAAGCATTTCACCTGGCGTGCTAACGTTTTTGCCAGCTCACTGCCTTAATCTTATAGGAAAGTGGGTTATACATCTTTAGATTGTATACCTGACTTCCTACTACAAAATTAAAGAAATAGACGGAACGCTGAACTCCAGACTAAACAACTTAAATAACACTTTATTTAGGTGGTAAACATATAAACACTTCTTTACTGTCCATGTTCATGGTCGGCCGACCGTAAAAGAGCGAGCTGTCTAGTGTAGAGAGACAGCTTAAACACACGTCCATGCTCAATCGCTGGCCAGCGAGAAAGAGAATGAATTGAGCGGGAAACGCTTGCTCGTTTAATTCTACGCATGCGTAAGACTACGCATGCGCAGGCGTTACTACAATCTCATTCTAGCATGAGAAAAGTATATGTCAGAATGTTGACATTGACAACAATGAGGAAGATAATGATGATGACAACAACAACAATGACGACAACAACGACGATGGCAATGATGATGATGATAATGATGATGACAATAGCAACAGCATCGGTAATGATGATGATGATAATGATGATGACAATAGCAACAGCATCGGTAATGATGATGGTGATAATATTCATGATGATGAAGAAGAAACATCCACTGCAAGACTGAATTAAACCAAGTCTTAATTAAATTATGGAAAATTTATTTTGTAACAACTTTAGTCAATGCAAATTAAACGATAATTACTATCAACATTTTGTAGTCACTAATTAATATGTTTATGAGAAATATTGTCTCTTGATGATGATGATCTCAGATATTGAATTATTCAATTTGAACAACGTAGGTAAGGGGAAAGACAAACTGCAGTCATAAAACACTTTCTAAGTAGTTCCCAACAAACATATAAGGAGAGAATAACAAACGATAATATCTGTAATGCCCACAAAATTAACAACTAATGCTGGAAACACACACACACACACACACACACATGAACACACATGTGAGGAGATGTAGAAACTGAGTGAATATTATATCACCATCTTAGTAACAGAATTATCAGTTGATATCCCATCAGTAGCACTCCTAAACAGAAATCCAGTTAAGACAATGCACTAAGAATCCTTCTGTTCACTTATCATGCAACAGGAGGGAAAGAGAAAGAGACAGACAGATAGAAGGAGACAGATAGAGGGAGACAGACAGATAGAGGGAGACAGACAGATAGAAGGAGACAGATAGATAGAAGGAGACAGACAGATAGAAGGGGAAAGAAAGGAAGGATGACTCAGTGTTAGAAGATGAAGCGTAGTTAGTTTGATTATTTATATAGACCAAAATTAATTATCTCCTTGTGCAAGAATCTGTAAAATAGAACACTTGGGACTTCTGTCTCCAAGTTCAATTCTGTCCTATGTCAAAGTCTCGACATTTTACAAATCAATAAAGTAAGTACATTCAATGTACCACCATCACCACCACCACCACTACCACTACCATCATCATCACCACCACCACCACGATCACCACCACCTCTACCACATTGTCACCATTGTCGTCGTCATCATCATCATCATCATCATCATTCTCATCATGACCATTGATATGTTAATTTTTAATATTTGATTATCTTTCTTTTATCTTTTATCTTGTACTTGTTTCAGTCATTAGACTGTGGCCATGCTGGGGCACTACCTTGAAAAAGAAAACAACATAACTAATCTTGATATATATATTGGTTTCACATTTTGGCATTTCACATTTTGGTTTCACATTTGGCACATCAACCCCCCCCCCCTCCCATGCTAAACTGGTACTTATTTCATCAACCCTAAAAGGATGAAAGGTGAAATCAACCACAACAGAATTTGAACTCAGAATGTAAAGACATGAAATGCCACTAAGCATTTTGCCTGGCATGGTTCTGCTAGCTCGTTGCCTTAATCTTGATAAATATTATGATTACTATTATGATTAAAATATATATTATTCATAAATATTATGATTAAAATATATATTATTCACTGAAAATTTATTTTATTCACTGAACACCCATTTCCCCTGAATACCCTGAATACATCTGCTCTTGATGCCCAATTTTGTGACTCACTATGTCCACCCCTATGTATATCTGGCCCCTGTCTCTTCCCTGGTGCATCTTCTGTCTTCCTTACACTTCTCCTCCTCTAACTCCCTACCCATCCACCCAGCCATCCCCCACTCTCTGTTCCTATTCTCTCTCTCTCTCTCTCTCTCTCTCTCTCTCTCTCTCTCTCCACCTCCTTGCTACTTTGAGGGTATGCCCTGATACCTCATCACCATTATCTTTCCTTCCTTTCCTACAGACGTATCCATGTATTTCTTGTATAGCAAGACAGCTGCTCCTGTCCCCCTTTCCTACTTATGGTTCTTAACTCTTGGCTCAAACCACCTTCCTCAATATTGTAGCTCCTCTTTCTGAAAGGGCAGGGTCTTACAAGTTTCTTGGTGACACTACTAGTGTTGGCACCATGAAGAAGACACCTAATACATATCATAAACTGGTTGGCATTAGAAAGGGTATTGAGCCATAGAAATCCTGCCAAAGCAGACGATGGAGACTAATATAGCCTTCAAGCTAGTTGGATCATGTTGAACCATCCAACCTATGTCACCATGGAAAACAAGTGTTAAAGGATGATGACGATGAGTAGGAGGAAGATGTGGAAGAAGAGGAGTCGGAGAAGACCGGTCATGATGATATATTGTTCAGGTTAATGTTGATATTGATGGCAACAACAATGATGTTGATAATGAAATTGATGATAACAACAATGATGATGATGATGATGATGATAACAACAACGATGAAGATGATGATGACGACGACAAAGAGGAGGAGGAGGAGGAGGAGATGATGAGGATGATGATGAGGAGGAGGAGGAGGAGAAAGAGGACACAGTTTCTTTGTATCTTAGATAAAGTACTTCATGGTATAAAATCCCTTCCTATACATAGAAAGTGGTTCCCACATAAAGTTCAAGAGCGGATCTATTTTTAAAATAAATGCAGATATGAACTGTAAAACACAAAATCTCATATACTGCATTACCTGCCCAAACTGTAAAGAAAATTACATCAGTGAAATGAGTAACTCCCTCTGCCAACGTGCAAGAATTCACAGGCAACATATCCTGCAAGAAGAACTAAGAATGATTCCATTGAGTAAACATCTGGATATATGCGGAGACGGAAAGTTCAAAATCTTTCCCTTTTACAAA
This sequence comes from Octopus bimaculoides, assembly GCF_046866305.1. Lineage (NCBI taxonomy): Eukaryota > Metazoa > Mollusca > Cephalopoda > Octopoda > Octopodidae > Octopus > Octopus bimaculoides. The sequence goes on from NC_142930.1 coordinate 66,274,993, forward strand.
TGTATACGGGATGATCCACAATACCGAAAGGCAATGGAACTACACTTCATAAAAAGATTTTCTCCTAAGTTAAATGTTTGAAAGAGAAAAAAAGAGTACATTTTGTATGTATGTATATGTATATATGTGTGGGTATGATATGAGATATATATAGTTATTTTTACTAAATGATTTTTCAAATTTACAAATATTATACTAATGTATTCTTATGCAGAACTACACCTTACCAAAAATAAATAAATAGATGTATGACAGGAATATATTCTGAATATGACTCAAAGAATATAAAAGAAAAGGATTAAAACAGAAAAGACAGGAAAACATTTTTTATATTTTATTTACATTTTCTATTTCTTATTCTTTATTTTTTCTTCTTTCTTCTTATTTTTTATTTATTTATTTTTTTGACAATCCTTAAAAAGACCATTTCAATACAACGTGTCTCTCGTTGTTGCGTATTGAACTAACTTGTTTTTGTATTTCATGTTATTTACTGCTGGTGGTGTCCTGTACCCATATATGCATATGTATATATATATATATATATATATATATATATATATATATATATATATATATGCATATATATATATATTATTTATATTATATATATGTATATATAGTATTATTATTATTATTATCATTATTATTCAAAAATAGAAGAAATTCCATGTGTGGTAACAAAACCTGGAATCAGAGGGTCTTAAAGTTAACATAACAAAGATCAAGTTCCTAGTAAGCAAAAAATAAGACAAGACCTTACTTCCTTCAGGTAAATGGCCCTGCTCAATTGATAAAAATGGTGTAGGCAGAAATTCCATTCAGTGTACCCAGTGCAAGCTATGGACACACAAGAGGTGCAGTGGAATAATAGGAAGGTTAACAGAGGAAGTAGTGTTTGCATTTGGTAGATGTGCAGGAGTCATATAGATCACAGATACACAGGAAACTGATTTCCTCAAATGTCTTGAAGGCTCTTTAGAAGTTGTAGATGAATTTCTGCTCACTACAAAGATAATCTAATAAGCAGTGGAGAAGGTTGTACTGAAAGTACAATTGCTAGAATAAGAATAGGATGGAGAAAGTTCAGGGAGCTTCTATCTCTGTTGGCAACCAAAGGTCTCTCTCCGTTTGTGTGAAAGGAAGGTTGTATGATGCATGTGTATGAACAGCAATGTTACATGGTAGTGAGATGTGGGCCCTAAATGCAGAGAGGGCATGTGAAGCCTAGAGAGGAATGAAGCTGGCATGCTCCACTGGATGTTCAGTGTCAGTGTATATATATGCGATAGAGCACTAGTGTGTTAAGGGAAAACTTAGGCGTAAGAGGGATTATATGCAGTGTGCAAGAGAGGAGACATCACTGGTCTGGACATGTAATGTGGATGGATGAGGGCAATTGCATAAATAAATGCCAATCACTTAAAGTAGAGAGAAATTGTGGAAGTGGCTGACCCAGGAAGATATATGACGACGTATTGAAGGTCAGTCTCAAAACTCTGAGCTTTAAGAAGGAGCTGACTGAGGACCGAGATATGTGGCATGTTGTTGTACTCAAGAAAACCTACCCACCACAACAGAATTGAGATCCTAAAACCAAGGTGCCACATAAAAAGCATTGGCATTCGTAATGGTGCCATGTAAAAAGCACTGGTGATGGTGCTATGTAAAAAGCACCCAGTACACTTTGTAAAGTAGTTGCCATTAGGAAAGGCATCCACCTGTAGAAACCAAGCTGAAACAGACTGTGGAACCTAGTGTAGCCCCTGGCCTTGCCAGCTCCTCTCAAGCTGTTCAACTCATGCTAACATGGAAAGCGGACATTAAATGTTGATGATGATAATTATGTGTGTGTGTGTGTGTGTGTGTGTGTGTGTGTGTGTATCCACACACACACACACATTCTGTTTGTATTTCCAGAAATTATTAGGGTATTAGGGTAATATTTGAATCATCTATGAAATTTTCAGAAACACATATCCTGATCTGATACATTAAGAAGTCGTTCCATTATCAAGGACTCCATCACCTTGAAATGTCTTTTACTTAATGCTCAAGAATGTTGTTGACAGAATAAATAATGAGATAGCAGGTAGTTTGAAATCAACTTTGGGGGTAATGATATAATAAAATTCTCCTTAATTCAGAGAATTATGTATAGAAATAAGAAGACATAAGATCTGAAGATTTCCATTACAGAAGAATATGTTGATAGGAATGGGAAATTTGAATGTAAGTCATCTATAGTGAAGAAGACCATGTGATTAATTAAAAAACTAATTATCTAGTTGTCAGGGAGTTGACAATAAGATTAGCAATAATTCAACATTTAGTATAGTTTCTTTTAGTCCTTGTATTTATTATATGCTGCATACAGTTAACACAGTTTGTTGTAGCCAATTATAATCTGGATAAGCAATATAAAAAAAAAAAAAACCAAAGGAAAAATCAGAATCCTTTTTGATAGGTGAAAGTTACAGGGATTAAAAAATCTGTAATATCTGAGTTAGCCTGGAAGGACTCGAAGTATTTATCTACATTAATTGCCTACTCTATTAAAAATAATTTCCTTTTAGAGTGATAATATTCTATTAGTGTTCAGTGTCAATCTAATTTTTAGTGGAACTGCTTCATGTTAATTACCTGGATAATGAAATAAAAACTAGAGTGTATCTAATCTTTTAACTAAAATAATCCTGTTTAGTTGTTAAAACTAAGACAATGGAAGGTCTAAATATGATTTGGTGTAACAGTTTTCATTCATTTTACCAAGTAACTCCTACTCAATAATCAAATCATATTGTTTAGCAGACACTCACCTCTTCACTCTATAACAATGTGGGGTAATAGGAGCGGAACTGGAATCTGTGAGAAAAATCAATATATGCTGTTTTGACTAACAGTCTTCTCTTCTTATCGAAACTATGGAATTTGTACAGCTATTTATAGTATTTCCACCATTCCCCAAATCATATACAACACACTGATTGAAATCATAAATCCAATAGTGTCAATGTTTAGATAAAAGAGAAAAATGACAAGATAAAAAAAAAAAAGAAGGATGACGAGAGAATATTGAGAAGATGAATGGAAGACACTTATAGAAAGTGAAAGAATAAGTGTAGCAACTAGGCAGATGAGAAAATAATAGCTGGGAAATTAAATATATGCTCTCATTGAAATGGCTTCAGCGTTAAGAAAAATCCATTTGTTTGGATTTTTCTCTAGGTCTGTTTAATTTACATTTCTAGCTTTTTAGTTAGTTAAAGGTTAATGCTGACTTAGTCTAGGAGAAATGTCCTTTCTTCTTTTTTTAAATGTCTACATTAGTTTCTTTAAATAATTCCAGTTGATATTCCAGAAGTATTTTGACCTCAATTAGAGAGCTGCACCACCTTGTGAACTCCTATGTTAACATCATATTTAACATATAGCTATGATTGGACTAGCAGTGTATTTAGCAACATTCGCTTCAGTTTCAGCTGCATAAACAAAGCTCCCTACATGCCGAGAACAAACAAACACACACAGAGACAGGCACATACACAAACACATGGTCACACTCATGTGAAAACACATGCAAGCACAACCACACACACACACATACACATGCTCACACAAACACACACATGCACATGCAAATAAGAAATTGTATGTGTCATGTTCATGCCTGCGAGTATGTATGTGTGTGTATGTGCTTGTGTGCAAAATGGACATTAAAACATTGCTTATACACGCACATATATTTATTTATTTATATATTCATACATACATGCATCGATATGTAAACATATATATATATATATATATATATATATATATATATATATATATATATATATATATATACATATATATATATATATATATATATATATATATATATATATATATATATATATATATATATATATATATATATACATATATACAGAGAGAGAAAGAGAGATTTATAGATTTTATATATATATATATATACGTATATATATATATATATATATATATATATATATATATATATATATCTATCTATCTATCTATCTATCTATCTATATATATATATATATATATATATATATATATATATATATATATATATATATATATAAATAGTAACAACAATGGACCAAATAAAAAACAACCCTATTTACCTAAAAATCTAACTAATAGGAAAAGTAATAAAGTGCATTTTAATAGTAAACTTAATAGCAAACTATATACTAACACTAATAATAAACCTATGTTAATAGACAGTAATGTTGAATCAAATAACAAAAATAGTAAACATCCCACAACTAAAAGAACTACTAATCACAATAATAATATTGTACTAGAAAATAATAGTAATCATAGCACACTCCATACCCACCCACACAATAAATTTAAGAGAAAAAATAAAAATTCTATCTGGTTAAATATACCCTTCAACTGTGCAATATCTACAAATATTTATAAAAAATTCATGAATATTTTACAAAAAAATTTCCCTTCTTCTCACAGATATAGTAAAATCTTCTCTTGTCATAAAATCAGAATTTCTTACTCTACCCTTCCTAATGTAGGTACAATCATAGCTAGGTTAAACAAAAAAAACATCAAGTCAGCTAGAATTAATGAAATTACAAATAGTGGCCATATGAATGCAAATAATAATCCATCTATTACCAATAATGATGCTACCAATAATTATACAAATAGAAGTGAAAATAACAATAGCGAAAGAAATTATGAAGATAGTAGCAATATACTTATTCCTATAAACCATAATTTCAACCAACAATTAGAATATATCAGTAATGACGTTACAGTTTTGACTGAAGTTGATGATAGGCCCAACTCCAATAGAAGTAATAGTGATCAAAGACATAATTCATATAATATCAATATGCCAAATGTGGAAAGAATAAGTCCAACTAATAGCACATCAAGATATGAATTAAATAATGATGGTAATAGCCAATATATACCTAATAATAGAATTGAAGAATTGATAAATGATATTAGTGTAAATAATTGTAATAATAATAATAATAGAGATATTAGAAATAATATAGGTGGAGTTGATAACCCCACCATGTGCAACTGTAGAAAAAAGTCCCATTGTCCTTTATTTGGATTTTGTTGTACCCGCAACGTAGTGTACAGATGCATCATTAGTACTAGAACAGAGAATTATATTTATATAGGGTGTAGTATTAACCTGAAACAGAGAATATATAACCATAAATCTTCATTTAGACTTAGACATAAGGCAAATAGTACAACTTTGGCAAGTAAAATTTGAGAGTTAAAAGACAATAGTATTAATTTTAGCCTTAAATGGGAAATTATAAGAAAAGCTCAACCTTATAGAAATAATAGATATGGATGTGAATTGTGTTCTATGGAAATATATGAAATTTTTAAACTTAGGAACAATCCTAATCTAATCAATAATAGATTAGACCTTAGGGTATCATGTGTGCATTGCTCTACTCGCACTTTTAAATTTTTTAAAAAATAGGACTTTAATTTAAATAACTAAAGTTATCAAAATTTATAGTACCTTACTTCTATTATAGTCATCTAGAACTATCAACTAGCACATATTTATTTTGGTAATTGAAACTTTACAACATATATTCCTGATCTCTATCCTTAACATCTAATCTACTTAAATCAGTCATCAGATTCCTGTATTGATTATCCTTGTTATTTCCTAACATCCTTTCTTTTCTCAGTCCCTTAAACATCAGTATACACATTATTATAAACTAATATAAATCCGATAATAATTTTTATCTTTTATTCACATTATATAAATAAGGCTTACCTATGTGTCTCCTAAATAGTATCATTATCTTATCGTCAGCTAATAAGTTTTTTTTTAAAGATAATTCAAAATAGTGTTCATGATCACTATATACTTAATATACTTAATATCCTTAAATTTTACACCCTATCCAGAGCCCCTGAATTCAATATTGGCATTATTTCATGATTTTTGTGGAAGATAACTACATCTCATTTTATTTTATTAACATACCTCTTATTGTGTAAACATTAGTTAGAATTCTGTTGTTGTCTGTACCACTATACTGTTACTCTATTCAGACTAAAAGTAAAAAACCTATTTGACCCATATACCTAGGGCTATAATTCCTCAACATTAATTCCTCAACATTTTGATAGTAATAAAATGACCTGATACTACTATGACCAGTGAAACCTCTAGATTCTAATACTTTTATAGCCTTGTCCATGCATACTGCTTACACCTTCCCTCTCTTTAGAAGTAATTGTCCCTTTGCTATCACCACTAGATAAGAAACAATAGAATTCTGAGACAGTTAAAACTTTTGTCTAGAATCAATTACTAGCCTGATAGACCCTGCTATGTCAAGATGGACTTATATATTCTTCCTCTGCTCTCTCCCACTTGGTTTTAATATGTTGCCACATTTGTAATATGTCTTTTTTTCTACATTTTTTCGTGCAGCTGAAGATTGCTCTTCATATTGCATTTAAGGTAATGCTCACATTACTTAAATAAATTGAAGTAGCATGAAACGTGCGTACTGCAATCACTTTTGAAATCCGTGTTGCTTATTGTTTGATTTTAATCACCCATCCTTTTGGGATGTGATATTCAGGTGCCTTCGCATAAGTACCATATTCAAGCCTTGAATCTATATCTAAACCGTATATATATATATATAGATAGATAGATAGATAGATAGATAGATAGATAGATAGATATAGATATATATATATATATATATACATATATATATATATAAAATCTATAAATCTCTCTTTCTCTCTCTGTATATATGTATGTTTATATATATATATACATCTTGATACACACACACACACACACTTACACACACATGCATACACATGCATACACACACACATTGCTTTTGTGTGAAGTTATGTACAAAAACAGTTGAAACAGTAGACTGAAAGAGCAGTCCATACTAAAATAGTAAAGTACATATCTATTATTACAAGGAAAAGATTAGCAGTGACTTTGAAGTTTTGGCTTACTAGCTGTCATCAGAACATCTGAGGAAAGCTTGTAAGGTAAAACTTCAAAGTCACGGCCCAGTGGGTTTTTTTCTCCACCACGCTAACCAAGACAGTATTCTTAACTCCATTAGTAAGGAGTTATGTGCCTCTGGCCAGCAGGTCTGGTGAGTTGCCTATATTGCAAAGAGCAATAATAGACGAGAAAACAGTGGTAACTTTCTGACCAGCCATAACCTGCAACTATGTTACTGTGTAGGTATATATATATGTGTGCGTGTGTGTGTATATATATATATATATATATATATATATATATATATATATATATATATATATATCACCATCATCATTATTTAATGTTCATGTTCCATGGTGGCATGTGTTAGACAGGATCTGACAGGTTTGAAAATTCCAAAGTGCTTCAGTGTCTGTTGCTTTCACATGGATTTCTACAGTGGATTCCCTTCCTAATACAAACCACTTTGCTGTATGTGCTGGGTACCTTTTTTTCTGTGGCATCAGCATTAGTAAGTTCACTGTATGTTTGAATATCATCATCATCGTCATCATCATCATCATCATCATAATCAGCATCATTTAACATCCGTTGTCCATGCTGGCATGGGTTGGACAGCTTGACCAGAGCTGGCAAGCTGGGGAGCTACACCAGACACCAGTCTAATTTGGCATGGTTTCCTTATAGCTGGATGCTCTTCCTAATGCCAACCACTCTGAGAGCATAATGGGTGTTTTTATATGTCACAATTCAAGACAGGATGCCCCTGGGAGCTCCTCTATGCTGATGACCTTGCTCTAATTGCTGAGTCACTATCAGAACTAGAGGAAAAGTTTCAGGTGTGGAAACAAGGATTAGAATTGAAGAACCTTAGAGTCAACCTAGCTAAAACCAAAGTCTTAATAAGTAGGAAGGCAAACAAACTACAAATCCCTTCAGGTATATGGCCCTGCTCAATCTGTAAAAAAGGCATAGGTAGAAACTTCATAAGATGTACCCAGTATAAGCTATGGACACATAAGAGGTGCAGCAATATCAAAGGGAGGCTAACTGGGAAGATAGTTTTTGTATGTGGCAAATGCTAAGGTACTATAAACACTGAAAATGTGCAGAGAACAGCTTCTGTCACATTCCAGGGAGAAAAACTAGAAATAGTTGATAGCTTCCATTACCTAGGGGACCAAGTTAGTAGTGGGGGTGGATGCTCTGAAAGTGTAGCTGTTAGAATAAGAATAGCCTGGGCAAAGCTCAGAGAGCTCCTATCTCTGCTGGTGACAAAGCGCCTTTCACTCAGAGTAAAAGGCAGACTGTATGACGCATGTGTACGAACAGCCATGCTACATAGCAGTGAAACATGGGCCGTGACTGCTGAGGACATGCATAAGCTTGCAAGGAATGAAGCCAATATGCTCAACTGGATGTATAATGTCAGTGTGCATACACAACAGAGTGTAAGCGCCCTGAGAGAAAAGTTGGATTTAAGAAGCATCAGATGTGTTGTGCAAGAGAGACGACTGCGCTGGTATGGTCATGTGTTGCGAATGAATGAGGACAGCTGGAGGAAGTAGTGCTGCCCTGGATCAAGAGGGTGGCTGCTGGAAGACCTTATGTCTGGCAACAGGATTCTGTACCATGCTACACAAGCAGGAGAACCAAATCATGGCTGTCAGACAATTTCTGTGACCACACCATGCCTAACTTCTGGCCACCTAACTCTCCACACTGCAACCTCCTTGATTATTATGTGTGGGATGCAGTTGAGCAACAGACCAACAAAACTCCTTGTAATACCAAAGATGAACTGAAGGCAAGTATTATGGCAGCATTCACCAACTTAAACAAGGAGACCATCCAAAAGAGTTGCAGGAGATTCCATGAGGCCAATGGCGATTTTATTGAATAAATTTACTCTTTAGTATTTCAAGATATTTTTATGTAATTTTGGTAAATATATTTGCTAAAATGAGATGTCAGTGCTATTTTCATTTTTGCATAATTTAGACGACAGTTTATTCACTGCACCCTGTATATGCAATTTTGGTACCGTGTAGTGTTTTCAAGAAATGGTCAATACATTTCTTTGATAAAAGAAGAAAAATTTTCCTCTTTGTCTCTTTGTCAAGAGTATTTTTGTTCTAATAACATATCTTCCAGCACACCTCATTTGCTATTTTTCTGATGTATCCTAAAATTTTACTATTTCTTTGATCTTTGAGAGATATCTCCATATTGGATACATATCTTGTCTATTGATTAATTATTGATGGCAATCACTCCTGATATTACTATTAAGGGACACTACAAAAAAGAAAAATGCTTGCTCAAAACCAAACAGATAATTCAAATATTATCAAAGGACAAATATCAATGTATTGATTCTTTTCTTTCTTTTCTCTGTAACAATAATGACTGAGTGAAATGTATCATAATGATGGTTACAGGTAGTTCTTGCACTCACTCTTCCAATATCTGAGCAGAAGGACAAATGTCTGAGTTTTCGGGTCTCTTATCCTTCCTGTCTCATCCTACAGTTGTGAGACTTGGACATTGTCCAGGGCCCCTAGGCAAAAGTTAAGTTACCTTCTCAAGTCATACTAACTCATAAGGGCTGGTTTCCCAGTTTCATGGTGCATATATTCCCCACCTGGATGGGAAGCTAGCCCTTCACAGAATTACTTTTTTTTCCAGCTGAGTGGACTGGAGCAACGTGAAATGAAGTGTTTTGCTCAAGAACACAGTACATCAAAACCACACTCTAACCACTTATCCACATGTCTCCACAGGACCCTTGAGGGTCACCTGAACTCCACTGGTACAAAGACACTTCACAGGTTTATGGGCTACCATTGGTCAAATTTTGTATCCAATCAATGACCATATGCAAAAACTGGAATGCATCCTGTTTACTCGTATGATTCATGGGAATTGGCTTACACTGTTTGATCATGCTGCTTGATTTTCAGTGTTGGATCCTGGATCCTCTTTTTGGAGGATCTGGCTGGGGTGATGACTCATGTTGATCAGCCACATGTCTCATGGTCACAGCAGATGAAGAAGTATCTCACAGAGGTGAGAATTGACTACGACACTGCTCAGAAGGTTGCTCAAGCAAATACTGGCAAATGATGGATGCAGCAAACACTGGCAAATGATGGATGTAGCAATGTGCTTCAACCCTGCACACCTGACCTCTCGGGTTCTCGGGTAGTTAATGACACTAAGTTGTTTAAAAGCATGACGTAGTCTGTCTTTTTATAAATCAGTAAGATCCAGGATGTTAATTTCATTCTCTGTTGTATAAGGTATGTCAGATAAAACCTGTCACTGGATATGATGTTATTCTACCACAAGTTGCCTGAAATTTATTAATTTGTTTTCCACACAGAAAGATAAACTGAAATGTTTACAATTAATTGTTTTGCCCAGAGCTTCAATGAAATAACTAGTCAATTTAAACTTAAAATTCAAAAGTTTGTAGTCCAGTACCTTATCCATTATATTATTTTATGTCTATTTAAAAAACTTTTTTGCCAGAGGGTGGATGTTACTGTTGCTTTTAGCCCCAGGAGAACATCTCCTCCAGCTGGCTATTGACACACGTCTGTGTCGTTTTTTTGCCAGAGTTTTTTTCCAAACCTCTGATCATAGACAAGATTATATAATTAGAGGCCTGAGGAGGTCAGTTATTTTGCAGTCAACAAGTGTGATGTTAACTGTCCTTTGATTCTGGTATCATGCAATATTTTTTAATATTTCAGGTTAAAATTCCTTCACATTGAGACTAGGAAAATGTATATGTAAGACATTTTTACCCCATTATCCATGCTATGCTTGATGTAATTTTTCTCTGGGTGTGTATACTTGATTGTATGTATGCATGTATGTATGTCTGTAGTCTATCTATCTGTATGCATGTATGCCTATAGCTATGTATTTATATGTGTATTTATGTATGTGTGTATTTATAAATGAATGTATACATGCTGATATGTATGTATATGTATGTATACATATGTGTAGGCATATATATAGACATGTATGTGTATTTATACATATGCCTGTGTTTTTTCTACACATGCCAATACAATATGTTTATCATATGTGAAGTAAACAGAATTACATGTTCAGACCCAAAGGGTTTTGTTGAGTGGCACTTGTGGTTAACTTTACCAATCAGCAGATTGAGAATGAGCTTCTCAATCATACTGCTGTCTAGTCAACTGTAAGACCACTTTAGCTTACATGTGACTTATATATACTAGCATACCACATTCAACATACATCTAAACAAGGATTATGTATTTTTACCAGAAACTAAATATAAACAATATTAGGTTGGAAAGAAATTCCTGCTGCATCTCAAGATGGGAAAAAAACTAATGCTTCTTTGGTCTTAATTCGTATATTTAACCAAGATAATATTTCTTTGCATTATTTATAATATAATCCCATTTATTTGGCAAATTGTTGACCCCACAGTTGTAAAATTATTCATGTTTCAAAGTGAAGGAGCACTCAATATCATTTTAAACCTCTTCACAATTAATAAACTGTTTTCTCTCAAAATAATTTTGCAATGATCTGTAAAGATGATAGTGAGATGGAACAAGATCAGGAGAGTAAGGACAGTGAAGCAAAATTTTCTATGTTTAGTACTATAATCTTTTCTTGAGTGACTTGAGTAATATATGGTCTTGCATTATCATGTGAGAGCAGCATTCCTTTACAAATGACCAATGATGGACACTCTTTCTGCAATTCATTGGGAAATACTTTCAGCTGACAACTGTAGTTCTCAACATCAACCATTATTAGAAAATTACTATTTTTAAATCTCACAATGAAAGATATTCAGCAATAGTACTTTGTAGTAAAGATTGTTTGCTAACATAACATGGCAGTCCTAGTTTAGGATGAATGTTGCTGTAATTTAGCCCCAGGAGAGTAGGGGTGCTAGATTCTCTTGTTCAAAAATATAAGGACACAGATCGTGTCATATAGCCAGCTGGAGATGATGTCTCCTGAGACTAAATTACAGCAACATTCGTCCTAAACTAGGACTGCCATGTTATGTTGGCAAACAATCTTTACTATTAACTGTTATGTTTTGGTTTAACACTTCACAATAGATGACATCCTTTATATTTCACCAAACACAATGCATAACTTTTTTCAGGTGTTTCGTGGTTCTCCTTTGTCATTGGATGCTAACCATTGTTGTTTTTGTTGGATATGACTACAGAGGATCTACTTTTCCTAGTAGGAAAGTTTGGTAACAAGTCTACTCTTCAATGACAAGCAAAGTGCAACTCATTGATTAAGCTAAGAATCAATCAGATGATGAGAGACCTACTGATTAAGTTTATACACTTTTCCAAGTTCTCTTTGATACAACAATTGAAATTCTTATTAATTGAATAACAAGTGTTGTGTCTGGAATTCTGAGACATTATTATACATTGATATCCTTATATTAGTGTCTACACCCCCTTGGATTTAATAAAGAGTTCAATTCAAAGTTTCAAGATCATCATCATTTTATGTCTGTTTTCCATTCTGGCATGGGTTAGACGTTTTGACAGGAGCTGGCAAGCCAGAGAGCATCCATTTGTCTGTTCTGGCATGGTTTTCTATGGCTTGATGCCCTTCCTAATGCCAACCATTTTTACGGAGTGTACTGAGTGCTTTTATGTGGCACCAGCATAGGTTCTTTTTGTGTGGCATCAGTGGCTTGCAAGACAAAAACCTCTCAGCTGAAAGAGAGAATAGAACTGAGAAAAGTGACTGTGAGCCAGATGAGTGGTTGGAGTATAACAGAGGGACAGAGATGTCATGGCACATGAAGAAGGTCAAAGAGTATAATGGTTGAAAAGTTGTGACTATAACAACAAAAATAAGAACTCTAGTCTGAATACATCAGTTTGCAAAATAAAATGCAATATTTTTGCTGTTATGTGTAGTTAAGACAAGTGCAGTTAATATTAAATAGGAGTGCAGTTAATATCTTTAATGCAATATATATTACATATATCATTACATGGAAAAGATGACATTTAATTTTAGTGCCTTGTCGTAGTTGCAGAAAATGTTTTACATGTTTAATACAATTTTTAGGTGTACTTGATGATCTTCCCTTTCTCTTTTCTTACTTTCTTTTTGTTTTTTTCTTTTGATTTTTTTTTTCGTTAACAACCACATCAAGAATATTTTATTGACCTAATGCATCCTCCAGCAAAACTTACTTGCTTTTTTTCAGATCTAGTTCCAATATATCTCTGTTTTCAGTTTTCCAAAGAAATGTCTATATTGGATGTGTGTGTCCTGTCTATTGATTAAATATTGAGGGTAATGGATAAATGGACTCCAAATATTGCTATTAGAGAACACTAAAAGAAAACAAAAATGCTCAAAACCAAACAGATAATTCAAATATTATCTTTCTCTTTTTCTATATTGATAAAGACTGAGTGAAATGCAGAATAATGGTCTATTATAGAAATCTATATCAGAGCTTGTACCTCAGTCCATGGTGAGTAAATCAGTACAATAGAACAATTAGTTTATCTCTGTCCAGTTGATAATAAATTAACTGATCCTTCTCTTTATTGTATTCGCTCAGGCAATTAAAATAAAACGTTTTGTTCTTCAGCAGATTGATATCCTGTTGGTCTTCAAAACTATCCTATTTCATTTGTTGTTGGTCAAATAAATCTCTGTGGTTGATTAATAGTAGTCACATGATTTATTTTTTTGCATAGAATCAAAAAAATATATATATATGTTAGGTGTATTTGTATGTTTGTGCATGTAAGCATGTAAATGAAGGTGTTTATGCATCACTTGTACGTGTATTTTTAAATTTATATATATATATATATATATACATACATACATACACATATCTGTTAATGAGGAGGAAAGGCAGAGCCTATAATTTTTTATAGGGCTTCCAAGCCTGATGGGAGGGTGGAAAGATGCCATATCAAAATGCACACCTGGTCTAAGTGTTTGCATCAGAGTGGACTCTGCTAAAGGCTCCAAGGCTGCCTGGTGGGGATGTTAACCCTTTAGCATTCAGATCACTTTGTCAAATGTAATATATAATGATAGTTACTCAAGCTCAAGAAAGACAGTTCTGCAATTTCTTGCTGAAAACCTGCACAAATGATTTGTTTATAATGACCAAATGTTTGTGCTGCCCATTAGCTCACTCCCTCCATCAAATTGATGTTGCTTGAACAGGTGCACAATGTGCACTATGTCAGATGTCAAATTCATTGCAGAGCAACATGAGACGAAGTGTTTTGCTCAAGAACACAATGAACCACCCAGTCAAGGAATTGAAACCATGATCTTATGATTATGAGTGCAACACCCTAACCACCAGGGCACATACCCTCATTCTGTCTAATGTCAAACTTATCTATTCACATTGTTTTGAATTAATGAAGGCTTATCGCATAGCTTTGAGATTTTAATGATGTGGTTGTTTATTTTTAGAATGACATTGTAGGCCAGATCTGACTGGCTTGAATATAAGCAGAATGAATGTTTAGGCCAGATATGACTGGTTTAAATGCTAAAGGGTTTAACCAGCACAGGTACTTTTATGTGATATCAGTATGGGTGCATCTTATGTAGCACCAGCACAGGTGCTTTTCGCATGGCACTGGCGGCTTGCAAGACAAAAATCACTCAGCTGAGAGACGGGGTAGAACTGAAGAAAGTGGCTGTGAGCCAGATGAGTGATTGGAGTATAACAGAATGTTTTGGCCAGATATGGCTGGTTTAAATGCTAAAGGGTTGAACTAGCCTCTGGATTAAGTCTTATGCTATAAGTATTTCAGTAGCTATTTTATTGTCGATGACATTAACTCATATCTGAGTAGTTAATCTGCAACAAGTAATTGATCCTCTTCATCCTGGTAGGTGTGAAGGGTGTTGGTGCCTGAGGTGGCTGTTTGGGCCAAGGGCAGTATTAGAAGAGCCAGGGGCATTTATTACCAGAGAGAGTTGGCAAGGAACAAGGAAGTGTGAGCCACTCTTTGAGTCATTCTATAACTAAACTTTAAATCGATATCCTTTAACCCTTTAGCATTCAGATTACTCTGACAAATGTAACTGGCACTCCATTGGTTAAAGGCAACGAAGGTTCCAGTCGATCTGATCAACAGGACAGCCTGCTCATGAAATTAATGTGCAAGTGGTTGAGTACTCCACAGATGTGTACCCTTAATGTAGCTCTCAGAGAGATACAGCATGACGCAGAATGTGACAAGGCTGGTCCTTTGGAATACATGTACTACTCCTTTTTGCCAGTTGTGTGGAATGTGAGATAAGTGTCTTGCTCAAGGGCACAACACGTTGCCAGGAATCGAACTCATGACCTTACAACTACATGCCAAATACTAAGCTACACACCTTCACTTCTGACAAATGTAATAATTATCAATTCACATTCACATTTTTTTTAATTAATCATGTATCATTTCATAGATATCAATGATGTTCTATTCTTAGAATGACATTGTAGGTAGGTGCAAAAGGCTGGATCTGGTCAGTTTGAACATAAAACAAGTAGAATATTTTTTGGCTGGATATGGCCGGTTTAAATGCTAAAGGGTTAAGTACTTCCAATTGTTGGCTGCAGTTAGCCCTTCAGGGACATGAAGATACCAGATACACCATGAGTGGTTATAAAATTAAAACAGATATATTTCCCTTATGCTATGATCCAATCCTTCTCCATATGCTATAAATTATATTGCAAATAACGAACCATGGCAGCATCTTTTTATTGCCATTTCTCTCTCTCTCATTTCCTCACTAATCTTATTTATAGCTAGCCAGTTAAGCAATGACTTTCAGACAACAATTCCTCTAAAACAACACAAAAAACAAAACAACACAAAAAACAAAACAACACAAAAAACAAAACAACACAAAAAACAAAACAACACAAAAAACAAAACAACAAAAAATTCCAGATTCTTTATTCTGTTTCTCCTCTGTATTGATTTACTCCACTCACATACACTTACTGTCACCACCACCAACCCTTCCCCACATACATTACTATCACCTCCACTGTACCACAATTGCTGCCGCCGCCATGACGTCAACAACAATGATGACGACGACGACCACCACCACCACCAACACTGTGCTAAGTAACACTTTAATTTTCCTAACAGACAAACCAGAAACTATTTTTATTGGTGGTTTTGCAATCTCTGATCTTATTTTATTTAACAAAACAACAATTTATTTTGTAATCACCATCCTCGTTTTTGTTGTCATCATTGTTGTCGTCATCGCTATTGCCATCATCATCGCCACCACCAATACCACTACTGCCATTGCACCATCATCTTCTTTATCATCTTTGCTCCCATCAACATCATCACCAGTATCACCAATGAATCAACGAGAGAACCTTTATGCAGTTGCTTGACCTGCAAGAAATAGCAGTGAATTCTTCCTCAAATCGTACTTTACAGTCTTGAAAAAGAAAGGGGTGAGCACATTAAATAATATAATCTCAGATATACCTATTCTTTTACTTGTTTCAGTTATTTCACTGTAGCCATGCTGGAACACTGCATTTAGATGAAGAATTTGACTCCAGGACTTATTCTTTGTAAGCCTAGTACTTATTTTATCAGTCCTTTTTGCCGAACCATTAAGTTATGGGGACATATACACGCCAAAATCAGTTATTGAACAATGATGGGAGGCTTGTTCAAACACAGACACAAAGACACACACATAAATACACACACACACACACACACACACACATAAAAAATAACAGGATTCCAAGTATTAGTGCAATATGACTATTTCAAGCAGCTCCATTTAATTGAACAATGCAAGCATTACATCAATTTAAATACAGTGCTATCTTCAGTTGCAAGAAATATGGATTTTCAACAGACAAGATATATTAACATAATTTTTCTCAACTATTTTATCAGAGCTAGAGGATGAAAGAATTTCATGTTGCCACTATTGCAGGAAGAATAAGCTAAGAGAAGAACAACTACAATTTTTGGAGTGGCATGGAATGGAACACAATGGGGGGGGGGGGTCATAGGATTGTAACTCATTTCTAATTTTTTTATCTATCTTTTTATCATCAGCAAAAGATCTAAGGTTAGTAGACTGCGTTTATTGAGAATCAAGATCATTGTGAGTTGACAGTTCAGAACTAGCTGGTGGTCATAAATAAATATTACTAAATGTTTCCCTTATTCCTTAATTTCTTACTGCCATAAGTACCCTCATATGATGGGCTTCTCCCTCTCTCTCTCTCTCTCTATATATATATATATATATATATATATATATATATATAGAGAGAGAGAGAGAGAGAGAGTGAGGGAGAGAAATTTGGTGGATGGAAACTGAAAGAAGCCTGTCATATATATATATATATATATATATATATATATATATGACAGGCTTCTTTCAGTTTCCATCCACCAAATCCACTCGCAAGGTTTTGGTCAACCCAAGGCTATAGTAGAAGACATTTGTCCAAGGTGTCACACAGTGGAACTGAACCCAGAACCATAAAGTTAAGAAGCAAGTTTCTTGCCACACAGCCATACCTGCACCCGAGATCATAGCTGGAAAGTTCTAAGACTAAATAGTATCACAGCCACAACTTCTGTCATAAATATCATCATCATTCATTCACATTATTGTCAACATAACTTTTTTCTGTTTCATTCCCACAGTGTCGAGACAATTACATATCGCAGATTTTCTCTGTGTGTGTGTGTGCATGCATGTGTGTGCATGCATGTGTGTGCATGCATGTGTGTTCATGCATGTGTTTGCAGAATCAGTTGAGTGTTGAATAAAATGCCTTGCAGTATTTGTTCTGATCCTCTGCGTATTGACTTTGAATCTTACAGAGGTCAATTTTACTTCTCATCCTTTCAGAATAGATAAAAAAGGAAAACCTCCAATCCAAGCAAAGAATTGGTAAAATTGTTAGAAGGTAAGTAAGATGTCTTGAGGGATTTTCTCTAGTTCTTAGCATTCTGATAGCTGCCAAGCTGCATAAACCCTAACTGGCAGCTTTTCCTTTGGTTAAACAGTAGTGTTGTGAAAAGGGGAGACATGCATACATCAGTAACTACCAGACTTCCACAAAAGAACAAAATGAAATAAAAATAAAAATATTAGCCAGACCTGCAGATATGAGGGGATGCTTTAAAGTTCCTGGCTTCGAGGGTATCATGAAAGGCCTGGCTGGAGACCTAAACTTCCAAGTTCTTTTACAGGACTTAGAAAAACTGAAGGACCACTGCAATAAATGTGTGAATCTGAGAGGGGAATATATTGAATAAAATCATAATTAACTGATGTTCCTGTATTTTGTTTTACTCAAAGCCAGGAATTTTTCAGCACATGTTCATGCATGTGCAGATGCATAGTTAACCTTGTTTGAAAGAGGCCCTATATATATATATATCTAAGAAAAACCAAGAGAAACTCTAAAACAAGGCAAGATATTAGTGTACACCACACACACACACACACACACACACACACACACACACACACACACACACACACACATATACGTACACACATACACATATATGCAACAAGCCACTTCCACTTTTTCCATAAGTGAAATCCACACAAGGCTTTGGTTGGTCTGGGGCTACAGAAGAGATACTTGGCCAAGGTGCTATGCAGTAGGACTGGACCCAAGACCACATGGTTCAAAAACAGGCTTCTCAACCACACACCCATGCCTGCACCAATACAATAGACTTTGAAAAAATTTCACTGTAATATTCATTTATTTTACACCTGCTTTTCTATGCTGGCATGATTGGTTTGGATTCTTAATTGGGACGGTATTTTTATGGTTAGGTAACTTCCCTGTTCCTGATTCTTAATTGTTTTCTAAGCTGGAGATTGCTTTTTATTCCACTGCACTTTGAAAGCACAGACTTACAGTACATATTGTTCACATAGAATGTAAGTGTGACATTACTGCTTTTTGCTCTGACAGTCTCATCTGAAAATGTGGAAATGTCATCATTTATGCACCCCACCCCTTCATACATACATACATACATACATATACAGTATAAACAGAGTTAGCGGTTGTAATAACCGAATGTAGGATAATACAGTTCTTATTTAGACTTATCATCCTCCTAGAAAAGTTAGAGGGCTATATCTCACTGCTATTCTGATGATGGTTTCTATGGCTGATGTCATTCCTAATATTTCCTATTTCACTGGATGTGAAACATTTCCTATTTCACTGGATTGTACTGTAGCAGTAGCAATAAAGATATTATCATGTGCTCAATGAGATTAAAGAGTTTTCTCTACCCTTCATTATCTCTGATCATTTGCTAATCTGCAGAGTGCACTTGATGAATTTTATCATAGCACCAACACTAAAGATATCACTGCATGTTCTCTCTTCTCTATGGCCTCTATTTTTTTTTTTTTTACAAGGTAAACATAGTTAAATGTATGAACAGAAGAGATCAAGTAGTAAAAGAGGTGAGAGTATGAATATGAGTGTGATGGAGAAAACAGAGCAATAGACTGGTAGGTAAAAGAGTAATAAAAAAAGAGAGAATGATTGCTTCATGCTGGTTGTTGGTAAGGAGACTCAGTAAGAAACAGCATGAGCAGTGTGACTGGGTAGCAATAAAGATGGGCTATGGTTGGAGAGAGCAAGTTATGGACAGCAATAGAGATTAAGAGACACACCACATGCTCAATTCAGACATTAGGATTGCCTGCACAGACCCATACGACAGACCAACAACATCAGCAATGTCATTGATTGTCCTCCGATGATCCTCATGCACAAGCTGATGAATTTTCTCCACATTTCTGGGGATGACACTTGTGACAGGTCTTCCAGATTGCTCATCATGTTCCAGAGATGTTTTTCCAATTTCGAAGTGCCTGTGTCACTTGAAACATTACATATGAATCACTGCCTCATCGCCGTAAGCTTGCCAAAACATGCTCAATGTCTCTGTGGCAGACTTTTCAAGTTTAAAACAAAATTTCACGTTGGCTCTTTGTTCCAACTTCCAGTCCATGACAAAATTGCAGACTACAGCATACACATGATCACAAAAACATAAATTTCACAACTTGCGAAGTAAACACAGCTATGTCATTTGGCACGCTGCCTTGTGAGGATCACTGCTAGCTCTCATTATGCTTGCAACCGTGTACAACTATATGTTGGTGTGCTACAGAACTAGTCCAGGAACACTTTGATAACACCATGTGGTCCATGTCAATAAACTCATTATTTTATACTTAAAGCTTTATTTTCTAACAATATCACAAATTAAAGAGAAGCTATATATCCATAGTTGTTTCCAATATTTGCCAATGAAAGAAACATTTTTATTTCCTATATTAATATATATATTTTGACCAATGAATTTTGCAACCATTACAAATATATTTTCAGCTACATAACTGTGTAATTATTATGTGGATGGCATCAAGATAAATAGTTGATAATGGTTAGTTTGACTGTGATCAATGACTTAAAGAGTATTGGATAACTAACACTGAACACATCACAAAGACCGGAGGTGATATTAGTGATGTATCTTGTGTGAGAGACTCCAACAACCAATCAAAATATGAAGCATTAGCAGAAGAACTAGCAGAATTGTAAAATAATACTATTGATGATGGTAGTAGTGGCAAATGCAATGAATATGAATAGATGATGATGGTGGTGGTGGTGGTGGTGGTGGTTTTTGGTGGTGAAGAGGAGGAGGATGGTCATGTTGATATGATGTTGATTTTAAAGTTGATATTGATGCCAGCAATGATGATGATGATGATGATGATGATGATGATGGAGGTGGTGGTGGTGGTGGTGGTGGTGGTGGTGGTGGTGGTGAGGAGGAGGAGGAGGAGGAGGAGGAGGAGGAGGAGGAGGAAGGGGAAAGGGAGGGGGAGGGGGAGGACATATTCAATAATGATAATTAGATGCCAACAATAATTAATTGCCAACCTTTGACTGAATGGTTTTCTGTAGGAATTACATATAATCATAAACTTGCACAAAATTCTATGTTATATAATATGCTCTCCTGACCAAAATTATGTAATCTCCTAAATTATATAATCCAAGAATCTGCACTTTCAGCAGTATAAAAATCAAAACTAAGAACCAATGGAACCAACCATTTTAATCAACCTTAAGAAAGGAAACAATTTGATTAAAGTATATCTAAGATTAAGTTTAATAATAGCCTTAGTAGTTTAGCAATTTATTGATTCTGTATGTCTGCATGTGTGATCTAAAATTCAAATACCAAATCCCACTATGATTTATTACGAAATGATTATCTTTCATACTCCAGAGTACGCAACATATTTTGTAAATCCTTTTACCAGTTTATTAGAACCAAAAAAAAAAAAAGAGAAAACGTTAGAGAATATCTAATATCTGCTGGACATTTTAAGAGCCCATGGATCTTTCTGATTCATAAAATAATGTAAATTTTGTTTTCAAATTATATTTTGACCCAATAAAGGTGTTAAATGATCAATTGCCTCTTTAAACTCAGACTGCAATTTTTCTTTCATTGTCAAGTAAGTTTTATTAAGCATTCATTTCCAAAACTATCCTGTTTCAAAATTCATTATTTGTTCATCAACATAACATCTATAAATTTTTCAATTATAATACTGACACTGAGTTTTAGTTCATTTAAAAAAAATCTGTTGAACATTTATCTCTTCTAGGCAATATCTTGTTGTTTCCTCTTTTCAGTTTTTCCTCTCCTTTTTCTCTGACTGCTGCAAACAGATGCACAGATTTTGTTTATATGACCATTTAACTTGGGGGAATATGCTTTTGATTGCAATCTTCAATTTAAATTGGCAAGAGATATTACATTCTAATCATTGCATCACTTGTTTCTTGTTTGCAAATTCAATGACAAAGCAGTACTTTAAACTTGTTCTTTATAAAGTTTGTATTTGAATAATGTTTTGCACTGTTGATTCACTAATAATGGTCCTGGCCTACTTCAGATTTAGTAAAAACTCTTTCATGTTTTCTAATTATTGCTAATTTTTCTTCCAATCTTATTATTCTTCTCTTTATCTTAGCACTTTTACTGCTTGTGGTACCCACTCATTTAGAATTCCAAGTAATAAATTGAACGTTTGGAATTACAGTAAACATCCAATTAATCTAATGTCAAATAATACCTCATTCTGAAAAGCACAATGTATAAATAACAGTTTACAGACATAGCAGTGAACAACTTAATAAAAATCACATGTCTAAAAGAAAATTCATGTCTAAAACAAAGAATTATAGCAATAAATTCAGTAGCAGATGAAAGAAAGGAAATTATACTCCATTATTTTTCATTTCTTATACATATTCATCACAATAAATTAAATATTTGTATGCAGTATTGGAGTATACCCATTTATTATAAACTCCAATGGGACATAGAGTGATTGTTCATAGATTACATGTTTGTGTGCATAAGCGAACATGTGTGTATCTCTGTGTGTGTGTGTGTGTGTGTATGTGTGTGTGTGTGTGTGTGTGTGTGTGTGTGTGTGTGTGTGTGTATAGGTACATGTACACGTATGTATATATCCATATATATATATATATATGTATTTTATTGCAAAATAAATATTTATAAGATGGTATAAGACTACAAAAGAATATATTAGACTTTACAAGACTTTAAAAAACTTTATAAGAGGTGTTGAAAGTGTCGTCCTTCATTTTCAATGCATAAGTTGACTCTTCTTCATATGGTTTGAAATACATCTTGGAGAGTCTGACACAGTATGGACCGTGTGAAGGTTATAATTGCGTATTTTAGCTCATTAACGGTTTTCAGGCGATTCTTGTACACTGATCTTTTACTTGCTCCCCAGAAAAAAGATGTCTGGCAGTGTTAAATCAGGTGATCTTGGTGGCCAAAGTCCCTTCGAAATAATCTATTCACTGAAAAATTCACTGTGGAGAGACTATTTGAACAGCCTGCATATGTACATATATGTGTACCTAAATATATGTATGTAGAGCTCAGTTTATGTCACTACATGTCTCTCATTCTCCTCCCACTCTCTTGCAATTTTTCAGCATCCATCATCTTCCTAATACTTGTCTCCTATCTACTATTTTGTTATTATTCGACTACTCCGCACTCTTTCTGGACTACATACATACATACATACATACATACATACATACATACATACATACATATATACATACAGAAGTAGCTGTAAGGTAAGTAGCTTGCTTACCAACCACATGGTTCCAGGTTCAGTCCCACTGTTTGGCACCTTAGGCAAGTGTCTTCTACTATAGCCTCAGGCTGACCAAAGCCTTGTGAGTGAATTTGGTAGACAGAAACTGAAAGAAGCTTGTCGTGTGTGGAGAAATGGGTTGATAAGGTAATCAAGGTAGTTAGAATCTGTGACAGAATACTTAAGATTAGATTAGTGCTGCAACATGGTTTAGCAGCCATTATCTTGGTCTATGCCCCTCAGCCGGGCATGAACAGAAAGACCGATTTTATGACACTCTCTCGCAGACTACCTTGTTGACGAATGACAGGGACCTTCTCTTTATAGCTGGCGACTTCAATGGGCATGTTGGACAACATGCAGGGGACTTCCATGGTATACATGGAGGCTATGGTTTTGGTTCCCACAATGAAGAGGGAACCAGGCTGCTGGAGTTCTGCAATGCAAATGATCTTATGGTTTGTAATACTAACTTTAGGAAACCTATCAGCCACCTATTCACCTACCAATCTGGTGGACAATCTAGTCAAATCAAAGTTATAAGATACCGCACGAGTGGAAATATATATGAAAGAAGGTTTGAAAATGCAATTTTAAAGATGTTTATTCACTTAACCGGTTTCCCGTTTTAAGGAAAAGATTGTCAAAAGTAAAATGTAAAGTTTTTTATAAGCTTTGTTGTGTTAAGTACTGGTTGTTACAAAAGTATTAAGATACATATATACAATCTTTGATAATAATAAGAAAATGTTAAAAACAGTTTAAAGGAGAATATTCAACAAAAGGTATTAGGAGTTCAATAAAAAATCATGTTTGTTTGGTAGTATATATATATATATATACACAGAAGGAGATATATTTAAGAATTTACAAAAAATTGAAGAGGAACCAACCTGTCTTTTTAACATATGTTAAAAAGACAGGTCGGTTCCTCTCCAATTACTGCATGTTATCCAAAGTTCACATACAGGTATCGGCTACCACATACTATCATACAGTAAAACTTCCCCTTTCACTGGATATACATGTAGAAATTTGTTAATATCCACAGAATTTACACACAAAGAATTTTAATAAAAGAGAATAGAATGAAAAGATTTTATTCCAAATCACTACAATTGCTTTAGTACATCAGTATCAGCTGGTAATTGCTGACTGTTACACATATTATACACATTATTGCATTAATATGATTCAACAATACCTGTGTACCTGCACATCTTCAGATGAGTAAGGTCAAGAGCACTGTTGGATCATCTTTTATTTTATACTCTTATGCTATTTTTAGCATTCCATCAACAAAGGACAATATGGAAGTACAAAGAGATACAAATATTGCTTTAAGGCAGAGTATCAGGATACAACATTGGCCAATGCTGGATATAATGAAAAAATTAAATATACATCTAACAATAGTATAGCTAATCAGTATAAAAATGAAAGTAATGAATAAATGAAAATGTATAGAGGTAGGTATGTTAGCAAACATAAAGTGGACGGAAATCTTAAGGTTAGCACCATGAAAGGGAAAGGCCAAAACTTAAAATCTGAGTCAAAATGTGGAATAAAAATAAATGCAAATAGAAATATAGATCGAAAGAAAGACGTTGGAAATAGGAATAGAAAAGCTTACTTAAATTTTAATTTGCATAACTCTACCAAGTATGATAACAATTACACTAAACCTAATAATAAGTTTAATAAAGTAGCATATTATGGTTTAATCCAGTGTTTGAATTACATGTAGCATCTAAAAGCCTAGAGCATTTTTTCTCACATTAGATATGCATTTCCCTAAATCCATTCGATACTATGAAATTTTTAACAGACATATGATGAAACTGTTTATTGCAATGTCAAATAACCTTGAATACCATGTTCATAAGCTTCACAATAGGAAGCTGAATCTAGCAATCACAAATTCTATAAATATTATCTGAAATAGCATCAGTCCAGCAAATAGGGACAATCAGAATAGTGGAGGGCATAACCATAATAGTCCAAATGATATTTATATAAGTGGAAATATCAACCTTAACATAGATAGTATGAGTAACAATGAGAATGTTATAAGCACCAATAATAATAACACTGAGAATAATGGTAATGTATATAAAAATATTAACAGTTACAACAATGCTACTAAGAAGAAATATATAAAAATGAATACAAGTTGCAAATAATGATATAAAAAAATGCAATTTTAGAGATAAGAAAGTATGTCTCTTGGTGAATGAGTGTTTACATAGAAACATTGTATACAGATGTACTGTAAGAACAAGTGCCCACGTATATACATATATAGGTGCAACAAGTGATGGTTGGAAGCACTATTCAGTATAATTTAGGAACAGCTGCAAAAGACATTGTACATCACTCACTGACCTTATATGTGACCGCAAACACCAAAAGATACAATACAGCTCAACTTAGTCAGTAATACGAAATGTATACACATATAATGCATACTAAAACGTATGTAATCCTTGCCTGGGAAGAACACTAGAAATAATATTATGCAATGATGTTATCATTAACAATTTCGAAAAAACATGTCGTATTTAATATCATATCAATCCTTAATTAACTCAAAAATGTAATTATAGGTTTTTATTCTCATTACTAGTATGACTATATTGGTGTTTACCAAATTTAAGTAATTTAAGTTATTTCATAATATTTTGTAAGTGTGTATAGTTACTTAGTTAAAAGAGAAGCAACTGTAGAAAAGATCTATTTACTATGGTGTAATGACATATGTATATATATATATATATATATATATGAACCTGGAAAACCTAGTTATAGAGTGAATACTGCATGTATTTTCATAGTAGCATTATTATATGTGAATAGACATATCACAATTTCCAGTCACATATAATAATAAATAGGTCTCAATAAACAAACCCAATAAGGTTACACCATAGTATTATTTTTCCTTTTGTTGTGTATATACTCAAAATTCTGAATGAATAGATATAAATAGGAAAAAAAGATTTACATAAAAGCATAATTGGATGATGATTAGTAGAATAGCATATAAAGATGTACATTCATGAAAGCAAAATATGAGGGTATATTTGGATAGATATATGTATGCATATACATATGATTGTACATTAGTGCCAAATAAAAGAATACATATGTATAAGGATGTACATGAGTGAATCTTCTTGTTTTCTTCTCATGCTATTTATGTATGTATGTACGTATGTATGTATGTACGTGCACCTGTATGTGTATGTATGTATACACCATATAGATGAATGTACATGTATGTATAAGAGTGCATGCAAGTAAATATTCTTAGTTTAATGGCCTCTCTTAAGACTGGTAAAGCAACTGTGACAGGACCTAATGATAGCCAAAATTAAGTTTATAAGCAGACAAATCTAAGTATGCAAGCAGACAGGTTTTGCATTCTGCTGTAGTAACAAACTGACCGCATGCCAATGATTTCTTTTGCAGTAGAATGCTAATACAAGAGATAAGTAATTCTTCCAGTCTATACATTTACAACATTATAATATTAAGGTGTTTGTCTATCTTCGTAAAAGTTGAGACATGTTCTTGCAGTAGAGATCAGTTGTAACAGTCTCATTTTCTTTAATTATGAGTGTATAAAAAAGAGAGTTCCTTTTCATTCATTTCCATGGTGAATTGGATTGATTCCTTAATGCTGTTAATTTAAGGAAGCTTGTAAGGTCCACCTGACGTTTTTCCCAAAAAATGAAGTAGTCATCCAAGAATATTTTCCAGTTCTCTATTAGATAGGTTTGGAAATGATGATCAAAAGTAATTCTGGATAAGGTATGGATTTTTTTCTTCCAGGTACCCCATTACAACTGTTGCAAACATTGGTGCAACTTTCAGCACCATTGCCATGCCTTGTATTTGTAGATAATATTGGTTGTCAAAGAAGTAGCTGTTTTTCTGTACTAATTGTAATCTTTCAAGTATAAATTCTTTTGAGAATCTCTCCTGAAATTTTTGTGGGTATTTGTCTATTAAAAATTCTACTGCTTCTAATCTTAATCCATGGAGGATATTTGTGTTGAGACTGGTAGTGTCAAAATGAACTAGGATTGTCTCATTATTATTTTGAGACTATAGTTTAAGAAGCCCAAGCATCTCTGATGAAACTAGGAACCATTTTACACAAGGGTTTCAAAGTTATGTCAAGCAAGTTGCTTAATCTGTTAGTGCTGGTTGCTGGTTCTGCAACAATTGAACATAATTTTAGGTTAGACGGTTTGAGAACTTTTACATGTGGTGTATGGAGGTCCTTTAAGCTGTTATTGATTTCTTCAGATTTATAGATTTTTGAAAGTCTATAAAAGTTACTTGATTTTACCTCATAATTTGTGAAGTAATCCAATTCCTTTTCCATTAAATCATTTTTGAATCTGCTAATTAATTTACCAGTTTAACTTATTGTTCATTTATCTGCATTGGTTTCAAATTTCTTTTAGAAATGTAGGTCATATAGTTGTTTCAAGACCATTTCCTTGCGATGGGTCTTGCCCATTATAAAAATGGCTTTTCTTTTGTCAGCTTCTTTAATGACTATAGAGGAGACTTTCTGTAGACATTCCAATGCCTTTTTGTTCTTCATTTGTAATGTTTGATTTTATATGGTTTGTTGAAATTTTTGAGATTGTAAATCTTTTTAGACACATTATATATTCCTCTGAGTGTTTATTCCTGTTTATCCATCACTTGTATAAACAAGTGATAGATCTTTGTTGTGCTTATTTTGGAAGAATTCCCATAGATGAAATTTCCTACAAAATTTCTCAGTCTCTTTTATAAGATCTGTCATGTTGTGTTTCGGAGTCGGCATGAATTTTAATCCATATTTCAGAAGTTTAATTTCATTTTCCACAAGATTTCACAGTGAGAGGTTGATTACTTTTGGGTCAACTGGTTCAATATTTTCTTGACTTTATGTATCATTAGTGTTTTCCTTCAATTTATAAATTAAAGATGAAAATGATCAACTTTGAAAGACAACAGAAGATTACTTTATAAAAATTCTTAATCTAAAACTGAAATGGAAATAGTTAAGACCATTACAAAAAAAATAATTTTTTCTATATGCATTAGCCTGGAATGTGTGTGTTTGAAGAAAAGTTGAAAAACAAAAGTGCTTACACACAAAATACACATTAGATATAAAATATGCACAATACACAAACTTATTCCACAAAGGTTAGTGACATTGTGTTAAATAAAAGATATTTTTAATAGTTAATAACCTTAAAATTTCTTTTTTAATTATTGTAACTGTATCAAGTAATCTTTTCAAAAACTTTAAAATATATATGTATGTATATGTGTATGTGTATATATATATATGTGTGTGTGTGTGTAGAAAGATAGATAGATAGATAGATAGATAGATAGAGAGAGAGAGAGAGAGAGAGAGAGAGAGAGAGAGAGAGAGAGAGAGAGAGAGAGAGAGAGAGAGAGAGAGAGAGAGAGAGAAATTAGGCAAATAAAAGACTAAGAAAAATTCTATATTGTATGATATGACTTGTACAAAATTATATATTATCCTGAAATATTTATTCCTTGAATACATTCAGTTGAAACTGAGAATTAATTTTGTTTCTTCTCGAAGCATTTCACTTTAGAGCTTTCATTCAGGTGGCAAAGAAAATGAATCAATGCACTGAATCTAACATATAGGTTTTCATATGGTATTGAATTCCAGACACTAGTCAACGATGCCTCCAAGTATTGCCTTAATACAAGATTTCTGTATGAAACTCTACTTACAGGCATAAGTCGTCAGTTAATGACATTTATTTTGAAGTAACTATTTATAATCCAAAGAATCAGAGTTTTGTTTAAATCATCATTCCTTGAACATTGTTTAGATAGTAGGCATCTAATTACTGTGTCTATGTTACAAGGCTTCACTCATACTATTGAATTCAGTTCTAACTCTATTACATTCTATGTGATCCACCATTGCCATTAGAATGAAGGGCCCTCAACATGGTTCTTCAAACTGCAAGAATCAGCAGTCAATATCCTAAAAATTTCACCCTGTATATTGGATTGAGCATTAATCTGATTAAAAGCACACAGATTACTCTGTCAAATGTAATGCTTATTTATCCATGTTGTTTTGAATTAATCATAGATTATCTCATAGCCTTGATATTTTGATAATATGATTGCTTATTTTTAGAATGAAATTGTAGGGTAGGTAAGAGAAGCTACATCTGGCCAATTTGAACATAAATGGGTAGAACATTTGGGCTGGATATTGTTGGTTTAAAAGCTAAATAAGAATAAAGATATAAGCCCTTGATTTTCTACTTTATTGTTTTAGTCATCTTTATTGCAGAATCACTAGCATTAATACTTTCCCACTTTCAGTTCATTCCTATACAGCTTCCTAGACCATTCCCCACATTCATCTTTACCTCTATCTCTAACCATGTGTTACTCTCCTCTCATACTCTTGTGAACTTATCTATTCACCCATCTTCCCAATCTTCTGTCGCTATTCTCTTTTCTGTTCACCTTCTTATACCATGAGGATATGCTCTGACACCGCATTATCACCATTTTTATCTCTCTTTATTTTATCTTTCTTTCCAGCTTCTCTCATCTTACATTATATATATATATATATATATATATATATATATATATATATATATATATATATATTACCCTTATATAATATGCAATAGCCATTCATTTCCTTCATAGCAAGACACCTACACCAGCTCTCTCTCACACTTTAGCTTCTCAACAACTGACATAAAACTGCTGCTTTCTTAATAATACCCTCACCTAGTCAAGGGGGCTTTTTTTGTCTTGTGTGTTCCTTGGTGACATCACTAGTGTTGGCATCACATTAAAAAAGCACTCTGACTTTGTAAAGTGGTTGGCATAAGGAAGGGCATCCAGCAATAGAAGCCATTCTAATGCAGACATTGGAACTTGATACAATTCTCTGGCTCATTGGATCCTGTTGAACTAATGCATGCCAGAATGGAAATCAATCATTAAATGATGATGATTTCTAAGTACTTTAACAATACTATCATATTATAAATTTGTATATACATGCATGTGTGTATGTGTGTTTGTTTGTTTCTATGTGTCACAATTTGAGTAATGGTGAGGATTTTTGTAAGCAACATGTCTCATACTCCAGTGGTTTCCCTCACTTTGGTAAGTGAAGATCTGTGGAATAAAAATATATCTTGAGTCACAAGTAAGGATCAGTATCAGGAAGAAAATCAGACAACAAAACCATATCTCAATAAGTTATCTGTGTGTGTGTGTGTGTGTGTGTGTGTGTGTGTGTGTGTGTGTGTGTGTGTGTGTGTGTGTGTGTGTGTGTGTGTGTGTACACTTCACTTGAATGATATATAGAGACAATGTGCATGTTTTCCCATAAAACAATAGATGTGAAAATAAGGTTTGAAATCATTATGTTTCTTTAAGGATTCTACACTGTAATTTGTTAAGATATTCTCATAAATTAAAAAGACAGAAACATTTAACCCCCTCCTGATGGTTTCAGTAAATATTTGAGGATTTGTATTTCTTGGCAACAAACTAAATTCCTGTTAAAAATTCTGGATTATTTGCCAAGCTAAATCAACGTAAAAGAAGAAGAAAAAAAAAAAACAGCCCTCAAACAAAAATTTCCTATATTGACTGAAAGCCAAGAATACTGAATTTTCTCCAATATGTGTATTGATCCTAAGTGGGTTGTAAACATACAATTACATCAGCACACATGTTGTGATGAGAAGGTGTTTCCGACACTCTCTGACACCAAACAGTAAATTTCATACATCGATAAACTGATATTTAACAACACAGAAATGTCTGACAGTGTTGTATCCTCTCCCCCGTCTCTATGTCTGCCAATAGCATTATAGATTGATGATAGATTGATGGGATAATGTTATATCCAGTTTTTCAATAACATTTGAAACTGTCTCCCAAAGTTATTTTTCTCACCAACATTCATATACACTATACATCTTTCTTTGTTTCTCTCTCTCTCTTTCTATCTCTCTCTCTCTCTTCCACCCACTTTTACTCTTTGTCATCTTCATCATATCACTCATACCCTACCTCTTCTCTCTTGTACAATGACATAGTCTTGAATATTTTCTCCAATACAACCACCCACACCATAACTCACAAACTTTCTCAGACATTTTCTCACTCACACCATCAGCCACCTACACAGACTTTCTCACACCCACTCACACCTCCCCTACACTCTCTCATTCTCCTGACCACTCTCTCACCAATACTCACTTATGCAGTATTTCTCACAGTCTCCTACACAATCTCACCTTGTAACATGTGTACACCATCTCAGCTGCAACATTTTGTCTCCCAAAGTCTTCCAAAACCTCTCCCATAGCCACCCATATTGTCATCCCCAGTATCCCATCGACAATAGTGATGATGATGATGATGATGATGACGACGACGATGACAATGACGATGATGATAACAGCAATTACAATGACAACAACAACAACAATGACGACGATGACGACGACGTTGATGATGATAGTGGTGATGTTTAACCTCAGATCAGACCTAACTAAATAGACCTACAATCAAAGATGTTCTAGCCATAGGATATCTATTTCATACTTAATATATCTAGAAATGCATTATCCCTTGTAGCTTGTTTTTAAAACGGTAGGTTGTGACTTGCAGGAGATTTAAAATGCTGTTTCTAACATGTTAAATAACTACATAGAGAGAATTTTTAATTGATTCATACAGTGGATGAATACTGTTGCTGTGTAACTCCCTAAGTCAGATCTGATTGTACAATCTCATAACATAGAAGCAGATCCTTCTTCCCAGTTATACCATGTCTCCACTTAGCTGAGGACAGTACAGTGACAAATTGTATAGGTTACAGTATGATAGATGGATAGTTGTAGATTCTCATGTTGACTGCAGCAGAGACAGCCAAGGTGAACTTGTTCATAGAGTAACAGTTGTTCCTCTATTCTTACTGTTGGATGTATACATCCCAGAACGGTGTCTAGAGTTAGTGAGGCTATTAATGTTTTAATTATTGCTGTATGTGTTCCTTCTGCTTGTCTGGCCTAAGTTGAAGAGAGAGATTTGAAAGTGATTTTTCCTGTATTGGTAGGATTTGTGTCAGTTGAAACTTGCAGCAGTAACAAACTGTGTCCCCTAAATAGGTGATCTTTTGTTTTTAGCATGTTGTAAGAGCACTTGAGAAGTGTGGGATACCTTAGTCCTTGTCTGTCTATTTGAGAGAAGGAAAACTTTTAGTTCAAACCTCTTTTGGTAGGGATGGAAAGAAGATGGATATTCTGATGTAAAATCTTAGTTTAGTGTGGTTCAGTTGTCTCACCTTCTTGTGCTTTTGTAAATTCCTTGTCATCATCATCATCATCATCGTTTAACGTCTGCTTTCCATGCTAGCATGAGTTGGACAATTTGACTGAGGACTGGCGAACCAGATGGCTGCACCAGGCTCCAATCTGATCTGGTAGAGTTTCTACAGCTGGATGCCCTTCCTAATGCCAACCACTCCGAGTGTGTAGTGGGTGCTTTTACGTGCCACCAGCACAAGAGCCAGTCAGGCAGCACTGGCAACAGCCATGCTCAAATGGTATTTTTTACATACCACCTGCACAGGAGCCAGTCCAGTGGCACTGGCAACAACCTCTCTCAAATGTTTTTTCACGTGCCACTGGCACAAGTGCCGGTAAGGCAACGCTGGTAACGATCACGCTCAAATGGTACTTTTTACGTGCCACCAGCACGGAAGCCAGACAGCTGCTAAAAGAGTGTGTGTGCAGTGCAAGTTCAATTCCCTATGACCCTTTGACATTCAGGTTACTGTCAAATGTAGTACTTATTTATTCACATTGTTTTAAATTAATCATGTATTATCTCATAGCCTCAAAATTTTGATGATGTGATTGTATATTTTTAGAATGACATTGTAGGGTAGGTGAGAGAGGTTAGATCTAGCCAGTTTGAATATATAAAACAGGTAGAATATTTGATCTGGATATGGCCAGTTGAAATGCTAAAGGGTTAAACAAACTCATGCACGAGTAATGTTTGATAATGTATTATCTTCGTTAACCCAGACTGGAAGGTGGTTACACTTAAAACTGAGGAGAATGGTCACCATGCACATATGTGTATAGATATATGGAGAGTTCTGAGAAAATAACTGATTGGAATAAAACTTATCAGAAACAGTTGACTGAGAAAGCAATTGATTGAAGACACAGTTGCTTGAATCACTAATTAATCAAATTATTGCAAAAATTAAAATAACTATAGTGATTGTTAAAATAAAGGTTATATTGCCATGTTTTACCAAAATAATTCCTGTTTTTATTAAACTGTAGAAGCAGGTAAAGTTTATCTATGTGTGTGGGTGTCTGTTATGTGTAAGTTTACTGTTTAGAAACTGGTGTTTTTATACTTTGAACTGATGCACACATACATGTATGCATACAGGCATGCATACACATACACACACATGTACATGCACACGTACATGTGCACATGCACACATGCACATACACACATGTACATGTTCAACTGACCATAATGTGAAATCATGTATTGTATAATGTTTTAATAAAAAATTATTTTGTTACACATAATAGTATAACCATATTCCTCTAGTCTATTTTCTATATTTCAAATATTGACTAATAATTCAAACAATTGTTGATTCAATCAATCATTACTTCAATCAATTTTTTTGTTTAAGCAGCTCTTTTTAATCAATTGTATGTTAGATTAAATGTTTTCAATAAATTGGTACCAAACTATGCATGTTGGTGTACTCTTTCTCTTTTTAATTTAGGTGGCAAGGTTGTGAAGGAAATCATCTTGTTTTGGTCATTATCCTATAGATCTTAAGAAAGTCTTGCAGATATTTATAGTCCCAGATATTGCGATCATTTTTAGCATATGAATTAAGGATTGCATTCTCTTCCCAAGATCCTAAGTTCAATCATGCTTTGCTCCAGACTGGTCGGTATGTATCTTGTTGCTCCCATAATAATAGGTATAAAGATGAAAGTGAATATTGGTTACTGGATTTGAAAACTCCTTACCAATGGTCCATAGATATCTTCTCTCTCTTGTATTTTTCTAAGCACATTGGTGTCCACTGGATAGCTGATTTCCACAACAGAACATATCATTTCCTTGTGGTCCCACACTACAATATCTAACCAGTTGTCTTTTAACAAGGAGGCTGCTTTAATTTTTAAGTTCCACTGATATTATTTTGACTCATTGGTCTCAATATTGTCAACTTCATCTGTAGGCATTTTCTTTTTTTATTATCTAGTTCTAGACTGTTTTGGCCAAAGCATCATGCCACATTCTCTTGCAGTTGCCAATAATATGGTTGATGTTTTCAGTCTCAGTCTTGTACAGTCTACATTTGCTTTCTGTCAATGTTTCCTGCTTTTATGTTGTGGGTACTCGTTGGGATTTCTTATTCTTGAATTGCATGGCTGTAACCTTTGAAGTTGGACATCATAAACTTGTCAGTATTCTATTCCAAGCTTTTAATACGATCATTCCCATTCTATGGTTTGTGTTTTTCATGCCAAGTATGAAAGTATTTTCTTCTCAGTGAACTGGTTCGTTTTTTTAGTTTGTTCTTCTGATAAACAGATTTTACCAATGCTCTTTGGGGAAATATTTGTATCAGCTCTTATTTCATATCTCTCCCCAGATTCATTAGCTATCCTAATTATGTTAGTGATTTCATGGTTACAACATGGGTAAGATGGTTACCAGTCTCTTCCCTCTGCTGCGGATCTTTCAGTGTCACAACATGTGCTTCATATGATATCAATACAGACTTGAGACCACAGCTACCACCCTTATGTGAGAAGTATAGCCTTCTACATCTCCATTGATGTTGACATTTTCATGTAACACCAAGCAGCTTGTAAGTCTGACCCTCTGTGGTAAGTAGCTTGCTTACCAACCACATGGTTCCGGGTTCATTCCCACCATGTGGCACCTTGGGCAAGTGTCTTCTACTATAGCCTTGGGCTAACCAAAGTCTTGTGAGTGGATTTGGCAAACGGAAACTGAAAGAAGCCCATCTTATATATGTATATATATATATATATATACGTATATATATATATATATATATATATATATATATATATATATATATATATATACGTATATATATATATATATATATATATATATATATATATATATATATATATATATATATATATATGTATGTATGTATGTATGTATGTATGTGTGTGCGTGTGTTTGTGTCTGTGTTTGTCCCCCCAACATCGCTTGACAACCGATGCTGGTGTGTTTACATCCCCATAACTTAGCGGTTTGGCAAAAGAGATTGATAGAATAAGTACTAGGCTTCCAAAAAATAAGTCCTGGGGTCGATTTGCTCGACTAAAAGGTGATGCTCCAGCATGGCCACAGTCAAATGACTGAAACAAGTAAAAGAGTAAAAGAGTATAAGACAGGCACTGCAAAGGTGTTGTGGGCAATAGTTTTGTTGTAAGCTGAGGGTTCTGATGACCATATTCTCTTTACTCTCCAGAGTAAACAGAAAATCTCCAGGCCCAGACCTTA
Source organism: Octopus bimaculoides (assembly GCF_046866305.1). NCBI lineage: Eukaryota > Metazoa > Mollusca > Cephalopoda > Octopoda > Octopodidae > Octopus > Octopus bimaculoides. The sequence continues at coordinate 66,310,997 of NC_142930.1, forward strand.
TAACAGGTTATTGGTTAAAAAATTTCACCTTTTATTGGTGAGATTTCATACTATTGTATGAAGAAAATATCAAGGACATACAAAAACTACCCCATTGGTTATCAAGTGCAAATCCTCTCATCCCCCAAAATAGCCATACCACCCTTGCTAAAAATGATCACCCCAAAGCCTGCCAGGACATCTTGAACAAATTATACACTGGGTGGTGCTTCACTCTGTTCTTGCAGGATCCTTGTGCCACCAACATTATAACACCTGAGCAAGGTAGAGGAAAGAAGGAGGTGTGAGGCTGTATAGAGCAGCTACTAATTAATAAAAGAATCTAAAAAAAACAAACAGTAAAAAATAACAGGAACTTGACCATAATGTGGATGAATATATCATTCAGATCATAAATAGATGGCCTAAATGTCATCATGTTATTATCTACTGATGAGATATGATGTTGTAACCAAGACACTGAACAATGTGATCTATCAGAAGGATAATGCTGACACCAAAGAGATAAGATATCTTCAGTGTTAATTCCACAAAGCCTGCATGAGTTATCACTATGTGTGTGTGTGTGTGTGTGTGTGTGTGTGTGTGTGTGTGTGTGTGTATGTTTGTATGTATGTCATTACATTTTGTATTTCTCAGTATTCTTCCAAGAAGGCAGGAATTGGTTTCTAACAAAGAAACAAAACACACAACTGGAATTTGGATGACAACAACAATTATTATGTATCAAACTTTAAGAAAGTCTTGCATATTTTCTCTGTTCCGATCATAGATTGCATCCTCATCATACAGGCAGCATTGTTTGTTTCCAGTCTTCCATGAAAAACGTCTAGCTATGGGGAAATGTTAGTTTGCTTGGAAACAGGTGAGGGTTAGAGACAGGAAGAAAATCTGCCTCAACAAATTCTCTCTGACCCATGCAAGTATGGAAAAGTGGATGTTGAACAATGATGACAATAATGATGATGTTGTTGTTGATGATGATGATGACGACGACGACGACGATGATGATGATGATGATGATGACGACGATGACGACAACGATGATGATCATCATCATTTTCTGATTCTGTATGAATTCAGTGAGTTGGCTGTTCAGTTGCTCGAATAATTGGATTGCTCAATTGCTGATCGTCATCACTAACGGAGATCCATTAAAAAATATTGTAAGTAGCCTGCCAGAAAGCTGGGCTGGAGTAGAAAGCAGTGCAATAAATATTGTTTAATATTCAGTTCGAACATTAGATTGGTTGCTAGTGAGGAAATACGAACAGTGTCTATGTTTTCATATATTTGTACATTTGTACGTTTTAAATGTATCTGTGCATAATGCCTGAGTATATGTGCATATGTGTGTGTATGTGCATATATATATGTGTGTGTATACGTCACCATGTGTGTATATATACAGTGTGTATGTATGTATGTATTGTTTTATGTATGTGTGAACGTGTGTATCTCTGTGCGTATGTAGCTCTATGTATGTGTTTGTGTGTATATATGTATAGTCTACTGGCCACAGAGATAAATGTATGTATGAGTACTTCTACCTGAAGCAAATCTTCTAAGATACCATCAATACATTCTAATTAGACGAGACTTTTAGAGGAGGTTAGTATTTTTAGTTGCCATGGCAACCGGTTGTTGTTGATAACAATGATGATGATCATGATCATAATCATGATGGTGATGACGACGAGAGCAGCAATAGTAATAATAATAATAATAATGATGATAATAATAATAATAATAATAATAATAATAATAATAATAATAATAATAATAATAATAATCATAATCATAATCATAATAATATACCAAAAACTGAGCAAATATAAAGATCTTGAAATAGAAATTAGCAAAATGTAGAATCTGAAGACTAAAACAATACCTATTGTCATAGGTGCCCTGGGAATGACAGCGAACCGGGCTGATTACTACCTAGCTCAGATACCAGGAAACCCCAAAATGGCTGAAGTTCAAAAGATAGTGCTCATGGGAACTGCCCATATCCTACGTAAAATACTGTCTATGTGATCTCAAATTTTAAAACAAACATAATTTTCTTATGGTTTCTTAAACATTCTCTAGAACAACACTGTACAAATTCAAATATATGGTACCCTAGGCATAACACTTACATGAACTTCTAACTAGTTGTCTCTTGAGGTCTCTGGGTGAGATTTGGATCCAACTTGTACAAATGCAAAACAAAAGTCAAACATAAAATAATAATAATAATAAACAAAAGACCATATTTAGTAAATCTTAAAACTTTTGCTATCTACAACTCATTTTCTTTTTGACTCTCCCTGAGTATTCGAAAATGTAAGCATCATTTTCATTCTCCAACTGGACAAACAAATGAGCATCTCAAGAAAATTTAAAACTTTAATATCTTACCCAAATACGTAAACACACCTTTTATTGCAACAACACAATTGAATTCAGAAATTCAAAATTTCAAGGACTTGAATATCAGTACATATATACATGTATGTGTATGTGTGTGTGTGTTATTGTTTTTTCTACCAGTAATTACAAATAAAACAGGCTGAATTGCTTCTTTTCAAGGCAGCCCTCTCAGTGGTCACTGGTAGTAGTAAACACATTTGACATCTGCTGACCCAAAGGGAGCAAAGATTCTTTTGTCTCTATGGCTGACCTCCCCACCATCTGCCAAATCTATTTATAGACCTGTAGAATATGATCTATTCACCAAGCTGCTACCCAAGAGAACGATAGTGACATTATTTGCAACCTTAAAAGGGTTTGATTGGTGAAAATTAAACCAAGAAACAAAAAATGTCAATGGAATTCTGAAATACATCAGAACAAACAACATCACAGAAACAAATAATTTGATCAAGACAGCAAGTATTGCTGTAGCAGAAAACGTGGGTGCTGATGTCAAGAAAAAGTAATGTAATGGGAGTGACAAAACAAAGATCCATGGTGGAAAAGAAGAATTAGATCTGCTCTCGAAGAAAATCTGTGTTAGACCGAAAAAAGAAAGGGGAGCTTAAAAGTGAGCAAAAATACAGGGCGCTGAAAAGGAAGTATAATATTGAAAGAAAGGGCTTGACATTGGTGATGGAGGAATTGAAACAGAACTTTGTTGCAAAGAAAGCAAAGATAGTAAGATACGACCAAAGAATGAAGGGTTACCACCAGAATAGGTTATTCAGAGTAGATCAGAAGAGATTCTATAAAGAAATAAATGGAGAGTGTACAAATGAAAAGTTGATACCAGATAATAATGAAAGTCAAAGGTTTTGGAGTGACATCTGGAGCAAAGACAAGGAGCACAAGAAGGATGCTGAATGGTTGCAAGAACCGAAACAAACAGTAGTCTGTCCAAGACAGGCAGAACTAGTCATTTCAGTTAGGGAACTGAAGGAAATCAGCAAAAAAATGAGCAACTGGAAGGCCCCAGGACTAGATGGGGTTCAAGGCTACTGGATCAAAAGATTTGGTGAATGTCATGCACGAATATCTGCACAACTCAACACCTTGTTAAATGCCAACCATGTAACATCAGAGTGGTTGACATTGGGTAGGACAGTGCTGTGCTTGAAAAACATTGTAAAAGGCAATACGGTAGACAATTACAGGCCAATATCCTATTTGCCATTTATGTGGAAGTTATTGACTGGAATACTTGCAGAGTCAATGTACGAACATCTGGAAAAAAATGGAGCCCTGCACATGAGGAGAAGGGTCGCAAGCGTAAGTGCAGAAATACCAAGGATCAGCTCCTGATAGACAAAACTGTACTTATTCCAGATTGTGCTTGAAAAATAAGGGGTGTTACCTTATTGACCCTCAAAAGATGAAAGACAAAGTTGACTCTAGTGACATTTGAACTCAGGACATAAAGAACCAGAAGGAAATACAGCTGAACATTTTATCAGGCATGATAACAATAATGATAATAATAATAATAATAATAATAATAATAATAATAATAATAATAATAATAATAATCCTTTCTACTATAGGCACAAGGCCTGAAATTTTGGAAGAAGGGACTAGTCAATTGATCCCAGTGTTTCATTGGTACTTAATTTATTAACACTAAAAGGTTGAAAGGCAAAGTCAACCTTGGTGGAATTTGAACTCAGAGCATAAAATAATAATATTAATAATAATGCTGCTGCTGCTGCTGATGATGATGATGATGATGATGATAATAGTTCCACATAAAAAGCACTGGTGATGGTTCCACATAAAAAGCACCCAGTCATAGAAAACAAGCCAAAATAGGCTATAGAACCTGGTGCAGCCCCTGGACTTGTCATTTCCTGTCAAGCTACCCAACCCAAGCCAGTATGGATAAAAACGGACGTTAAATGTTGATGTTATTGATGATGATGACGACGACGATAACAAAAATGCCAACATCAACAACAATAATACTTATAGCAACAACTACTTATTTTGCAATAAAATCATTTTTCGTACGCAAATTTATTACAAACGCTCTGACATAATGGCCACCATCCCTGCCACTACCACCATCAGCTCCACCATTCCACTTGTGCACTCACACGCATCATCTGACTTAAAATATGATATACTAAGTGCAGACAAACATTCAACAGTAATATATATAGTGTGTACAAATATATCAATATAACTTTATGTATGAATTAAATATAAACACTGATATGCACATAAATACACACATACACACTTATACATACTCAGTCAGATGTGTAAATTCATAGTCATATACATATATACATATACATATCAAAAAGAAAAAGTAGAAAAGCACACACATATATAAACATATCTAGATAAATGTATTTACACATTATTTACACTTGTTTTAATATATTTACATATACACTTATACATGCATGCATATAGTCAAACACAACCAAATGCAAACACAGACTTGCAAACATACACTAACATATATGAACACTCATGCACATACATACACACATACATGTATATAAATACATTCATCTAGTTACAGAGATACATATACACAAGTGTTCATATGAATTTGAATCAATATGCATGCTGATAAGATGGAGCTTCGGATATATTTGCCTGTACAAGTTTGTATCAAAAGGTTCCCAGATTAGTCATGTTTAATAAAAAAAATGATTTATTCACCTAAGTTTTAACATTATCTCCTTTAAAATTGTTGCCTTGAGTAGCAATACATCAGTCCCAGAGTTCCTGCCACTTTTGGAATCCAGCCTGGAGGCCATTTTCCGTAAGCGAGTCGAGGACCTTCTGCAATTCATTCAGGATCTTGACAATGGTGTTAAAATGGCACCCTTTGAGCTGCTTTTTCATCTTGTAGAAGAGATAGAAAGAAGTTTGCAGGTGTTAAATCTGGTGAATAAGGCAGATGTAGAAGTGATACGATGTTGTTTAGTAGAGGCGCAATGACCCAGTGGTTAGGGCAACGGACTCGCGATCATAGGATCGCGGTTTCGATTCCCAGACCGGGCGTTATGAGTGTTTATTGATTGAAAACACCTAAAGCTCCATGTGGCTCCGGCAGGGGATGGTGGCGAACCCTGCTGTACTCTTTCACCACAACTTTCTCTCACTCTTACTTCCTGTTTTTGTTGTGCCTGTAATTCAAAGGGTCAGCCTTGTCACACTGTATCACGCTGAATATCCCCGAAAACTATGTTAAGGGTACACGTGTCTGAGGAGTGCTCAGTCACTTGCACGTTAATTTCACGAGCAAGCTGTTCCGTTGATCGGATCAACTGGAACCCTCGTCGTCGTAAGTGACGGAGTGCCAACAACGATGTTGTTTATGGTGAGAAACTCATGAGTGAGGAGAAACTCATGAGTGAGGAGAAACTCATGAGTGAGGAGAAACTCATGAGTGAGGAGAAACTCATGAGTGAGGAGAACTCAGTGAAGAATCCAATTCTTCACACTCAACAGATCTTGTTGCTTTCATTGAATGTTCTCCTTCAAATGCTTCAAAACATTGCAGTAGAACTCTTGATTGACATTTTGGCTTTGGGAGATGAATTCTCAATGCACGATACCACATTTTCGGGCATGATGCTTGTGGCAGGTCTTTTAGATCACTCATTGTCTACCAGGGATGTTCTTCTGCTTTTGAAGTGCCCATGCCACTCAAAACATTGCAAATGACCCATTGCACCTTGTCGCTGTAAGCTTGCCAAAGTGTGCTCAATATCTCTGTAGCAGACTTCCCAACTTCAACGCAAAATTTCACATTGGCTCTTTGTTCTATTGCCCTGTCCATGACAAAATCGCAGACTACAGCATATACATGATCACAAAAACACAGATTTTACAACTCTGAGCACTGCCTCACGAAGGTTACTGCTAACTCTCACTACTCACACAACCATGTGCTGTCATTTGTTGATGCCCTACAGAACTAGTCTGGGAACTTTTTGATAGCACCTCATATATGTAGCTATGCACTCCAATACTCCAACCATAAATACACACATACACATACACACGTACACACACAATACACATATTTAGTGGTGTGAACATACTGTCTTAAAAGTCGTATATTTGGCACATATATATTTGGTATATTTGGTAGAGGCATTGTATTCTGTATCTTGTGAGTACTTAGTGTGTATGACACTACTATAAGTAAATGTTAAAGACATTAGTTTCGTTTTGTTGGTTTGTATGTAAACTAAACTTCCTTGTACACAACATATTTAATTCGCTTGTCTGTGATAGGAAAATACACAAACATAACATGCTTTCGACATTCTGAAGAAGATCACATATAGCCTGTTGACCATGACTGAATACTGGCTTGAGTAAATATAATGCTATCATGCTGAAAATCAAACTATATCGAATGTTGTATTTTGAAAACTTCCACATGCACTAAAAGAGAAGAAAGACCACACAGTTACATTAATGTTACTAGCAGAGACACACACGATGAAATTGAGGACCTACCAAAGCAAATGAGGACAGAATTCCTGACATGACATGATGATATGTATTTTAGCTATGACCACTTAAAGAAGAAATGTCAAGTAATTGTAATTAATTTATTGTCATTGTGAATACTAATTTAATGTGAAACTTCTCTGATTTGTGTAAATAGATACTTGTCTCCCTTTAAAGATAGTAACAAACACAATTTTCTGCTGATGAGAGCAATAAATTACAACTTCTGCATTAATGATGTTTTGGCCCTAATTCTTTGAATTATACAAACCACTTGCATGCTTGACTGCATATAGTAGAATGACTACATCATTAGTCTTCCATTTATTTTAATCAGTACAAGAGCAAGCTTAATATATTTGGGTATTCAAATATTCTGTGTAAATTCAGAAAATTCATTCTGAATTATACACTTACCAAGACTGAACAATATTGTTTAAACTATTGAGAAATGGTCCAGTATCTTGACACTGATGAAATCAATGTGTACATCTTTTGGCACTATAACAACCAACTCTGGCACAGCTGATATTCACCATTGATTACACCTCCCCACACCGTTCATCATTCACCACACTCACCTCTATCCCCATCTATTACAAGCTGTCACTTTCCTTTCACACACTCATGTACTTACCCACTCAATGTTCTTAATCCTTTGTCCCTATTCTCTCTTATATTCATTTTCTTGTACCTTGAGGGTATGCTCTGACATTTCATCTCCATAATTTTTTCTCTCTTTCCAGTAGAGTTATCTATGTACTTCCTCTATGTCAAGATACCTCTGTCTATCTGTTTATTATACTTTAACACAAAGATGTTGCCCTCAATATTACACCTCCACTCAGTTGAGAAGTTTTGTCTTGTGAGTTACTTGGTGACCTCACTAGTGTTGGTGCCATAAAAAAAAGGTACTCTGTACACTCTGTAAAGTGAGAGACATTAAGAAGAGCATCCAATTTTAGAAGCCTTGTCAAAGCTGATATTGGAGTTTTATGTAGCCCTCTGCTTTTTCAGGTCTTGTTGAACCACCCAACCCATACCAGCATGGAAGACACATATTAAATGACGATGATGATGACAACAACAAAAATAATGTTTCCAGCTTCCATATCAACAAAAATTGAGAAGGGAGACTGACTATATATAATCACCACACATGCAATTGTATCTTACAAGTACTATGCAATATACAACTTAGTCTTCTATTATTATAAACTGTATCAAGATACACTTATATAAACTTATTGACCAAATTCCATCATAGATTATTCATTGAATAAAAGATGCAGAAGCTGTCTGTAAACTTCCAAGGTTCTCATAAATGACAATTTTATAAAAACCATTTATTAGAAGCACTGAGTTGTGTAATTCTTTATCTAATTGCACTTTAAAATGATGATAGTACCTATTGAAGATTTTAAACATCTGAATAAATTGTCTCAAATGCCAAAATAACTATATAGAAACAGGTTATGTTTAATGTGCAACACAGTGATACTGAAATAAATATACATTTGGACTCATAGACAAGTACAGCCATTGCTGAAATACCAGTTTATTCTAAGTGCTAAAGATAATGACTGTCAGCAAAACCTGAGTTGGAATTTAAAGTCAAACTTTTCTTGCACAATACTGCTAAGACTCTCACCAAAAAAGCCAAGTTGTCCAGAAACATGCAAGAGTAAAATCTCCAGCTTCATGATGAAGTAGATGTTATTTCACAATTTCCCTATCCTAGAAAGAGATGTCCAAACAAAGACTTGCAGGGTCTCTCACAGCAGTAAGATGGCTTCTGACTTAACTGAGTTCATCCATCATTTGACATGTTTTGTTTCTTGTCCTACAGGGTGTCCAATGAAACCCATATACATATGTGTGTGTGTATACACATACATACATTCAATATCATCATCATCATTATCATAATCATCATCATTTCACGTTTGTTTTTCCATGCTGGCATGGGTTGGACAGTTTGACATGGAGCTGTCCAGCTGGGGAGCTATCCAGACTCCAGTTGTCTGTTTTGACATGGTTTCTACAGCTGGATGCCCTTCCTAATGCCAACCACTTTACTGAGTGTATTGGGTGCTTTTAACATGCCACTGGCATTGGTGCATTTTAGTGGCAACAGTGCCAGTAAAGGACGGCAATTTTACTTAGCTTGGTGTGTCTTCTCAAGTACAGTAAATCACCACAACTCCCATGTATATATATCCTCCACACTAAACTCCATTTTTTTCTCAACATCCCATTTTTGTATTTATTCATTTATTTTATTTTTATTTAATTTTTATTTATTTATTTTTTTTTTGCATTATCAAAAATCCTTTGCTAAGTTTAAAAATTATCATATCATTGACCTACATTTTTTTTTAGGTTTTCAGTATGCATATCAACAAAAATTAACAAGGAGACTGCATTTGTAACTTACAAAAAAACAGCAGCTAAGTCTCTGTTAAGCTTCACTTAACCATCTTTCAAAGGGAAGGATGCATTAGCTAATGTAACCATAGATACCACTGTCTGAAAAAAATGATTGGATGATTCTAGTGGAAATATCTTAGATAATACAACTGTTCTGTCAGACTTAACATAAAGCTGAAAAATAATTACAAAGATATACATTACTCTCTTTGAAATTTGTGATGTTAAATACAATTACTTACCCAATCTCCTCTGCATCCTTTGTAGTTATCTTTTTATTGATCTTCAATATATCTATATTGGTATTCAAACTAAAACTTCTAGATTCCACAGTACTTTATGACTTACAACCACAAATAACATGCCTTACACTGTTTTCACATCTTTTTTAAAAGTTTGTTTGATGCTTTTGTTTACTTTAAAGTCCAGTAAATATTTCATGATAAAAAGACTAAAATAATAATTATATTAGTGAATGCATGCTTCTTTTTTTCTCCACTAAAACCATGGTGTAATTTTACATTGGTGCCTCTGCAAAATGGTTTATTCATCATGTAAAAGAGATAGTCTCAAATAACATGCCATTATTTTGTGGCGGAAGCTAACAAAGTTCACATAAATACATTCATTATGGCAGTCTTAGCAGTTTTACCTGACAGTCAATGTTATGAACCATTTTACAGTATTGCATGAATTACTAAAAGCAATGCCATTAAGAAAATGGTATGTAATTCCTGGCAGTATTTATTTTCAATCTTTGGCTATTTGTGTCATTAGTTAGTCTTTGGTAAAAATAATTACATTTTAGAAAAGAAATAATTACATTTTAGAAAATACCTGTTTGAAAGAATCTTGATTCATCTTTCATTTTCTACTGCAAATCTGCCCACTCATTGGTCAGTTCAACTGTTTACCATTTTATGTTACTGATCAAGCAGCTTATAGCTTATTTCAGAGCTGATGTAATCTTTATTGATTCAACAGCTTCTTCTATCTCAGATTATAAACAGATGGCCTATTATTCAAAAGTGTATGTACAAATTCAAATGAGCAGCTCAAGCAACACATTAAGATTTACAAAAAGTTGCATTTAAAGTAGATAATTCCAACTATGGCGAATATATTAATAACTATTCAACTTTCTATAATATTCATTTTAAGAATTACAAAGAAATTAATCCTTTCTTTTGTCCAACTTAAGTAGTAATAGATTCTTCCTTGTGTAACGATTTGTGTCCATTAGGATTTCATCTTTGAAATTCTCAGATAATCCCTTACTAATATTAGTTATTATTGTGCTAAAAAACATTTTTAATGTTAAAAAACTAAATTTTGAAATCTTCTGGATATCCTAAATAATAAAAAAATAAATTTCAGATTACAATTCTGTGGTTTCAGTTTGAAGATTAGCTCAGTCAAAGCAAAGATGTCATGACTATCAAATTACATAGAGTGACATTAGAAAACAACAATAATGTAATAAGAGAGTTTTTCTCATGGTATCTATCACAGTATAGTTTGTTCTTACAGAACATTCACAAGTGGGGATAAATATTACATTTTGATATTAATACTGCCTCTGCTGATTATGTATAATAATGTAACAAATGTATTGCATAAAAATTCAATGCATTTTGTGATTTCTCTAAATACACTGTTAATAATGCTGTCTCCAAGAATATCATTGTTAAATGTTTGGCAATAGATTACAAAGAATACCTAACTGCAAGGAAATAATTGGCATTTTATATTTGGAAATACATTCCTTAGAATATATAAGTAGAGATGTTTCAATGCCATGTGTCATATTATTAATTTTTTTTTTTTGATGGATAAATGAGAATGGTAAGAACAGCTTGAATGAACCAACTCCCAGCATCTGCTTGTAGGCCAAGGAATACAACTAAGAATATATACATACACTCAATAGTCAGAGTAATCGTGGATCTGTGGGCTCTCTTAATTATCTTTTGATGACGGCCCTTGTTTTGTAACATGTTTCTGTAATGAACCCTTATCTATCACCTCTGTGGTTATAATAAAGAAAAGATTACAGGTGGATTGGTGGAACCATTAGAGAGACAAAAAATTTGCTTTGCAGTATTTCTTCTGGCTCATTATGTTCTGCGTTTAAGTCCTAATGAGTCCAACTCTGCCTTTTATCCTTCTGAGACTGATAAGATAAAATACCAGTCAAGTGCTGGGATCAATGTAGTTGACTAAACCCTTCCCCACAAAATTGTTGGTTTGTACTTATAAGAAGCAATTATATTTGGAATAATCATTAGAACATCAAAATGCCTAGTGGTATTTGTTTTGATTCTTTACATTCTGAGTTCAAATCTTGCTGGATTAGCCATTAAGGAAAATAAGCATGTGCTTAGGGCATCAAAGAAAGGAAGGCACTACAGAAATGGCAGATGGTTTACTGCACAAAAGAAATCATTTAAACTTGTTAAAATATTTGGGATGCCCTATCTCTACAAAATATAGAAACAGATGTGTTACATAAGATTAATTTTGAGGATCTGAACAAATGCTGCAATTAAAAAGATAGGAGAAAACTTTTCAAGTATAAATAAGTTGGAAGTATCAAAAAAAGGAACATTATTTTCTGTCTTACTGTTAGTTTTGTTTTGTTTTTAAAAATAAAAATTTATTTTATGGTTTATTATTGTGTTTAATTTGGATTACATATATATATGGGAGTACCAAAATGTTGTAAGTGTTTAGGACTTCTATGGATCTTAATCTGGCCCTGCTTTGAGGGTAGACTGTGATGCTTCACCACAATCATCTTTTCACCTTTGCTAACTGGAGCAGCCATGCAGGTGCTCTATAGCAAGACACCTGTTCCTGTCCCTCTATCCATCATACTTCAGCCTTGCAAAACCTGGTACAGGTCTACATCCCTTAATTTTATACCTCTACCTCAATTGAGGGGGTCTTGTCCTGTGAGTTACTTGGTAATCTCACTAGTGCTTGAGTTATGATGAAAAAAAAACACCCAGTACACTCTGTAAATGGGGTTGGCATTAGAAAGAGCATTCTGCTATAGAAATTATTCCAAAATAGACATCAGAGCTTAACACAGACTTCTAGTTCATTGAATCCTGTCAAGCAGTCCAACCCATGACAGCATGGAAGATGGATGTTGAATGATGATGATGATGACGATGAGGGGAGGAGGAGGACAGCAATGATGATGATGATGATACACTGATAGCACTTACTCTACACATACACACACACACACTCCCAACACTGCTAATATAACACATACACCAATACTATTTATAGCACACATGAACCTATACAACTAATACTACACATACCAAACTACTAATTATATACATACACACACACTCACCAATGTTACTAATGATATACTCACTTCAATACTACTAATAATATACCCGCACCAATATTATTCACACTACACAGACATAACAATGTTACTGATGCTACACACATATATATAGAGAGAAGCTTTTTACTAGCAAACAAGACTTTAGTACATTTAGTACGTATAAGAGAATAAAACAAGACAGAATAAAAAATAAAAATCAATTCAATTTGGTTTACAAATAGAAAATCCTTTCGCAAATATTTGATTTTAGTATTTTTAAAAGCAGAGGTTATAAATATATGTGCAGTGTATGCAAAATATACATGCATGTGTATAAAAACAAATATTGTGCATAGATAGACCACATCAGACAGCAACAGAAATATAAATAGGTGGGGGTGAGGGTGGGGGTGAGGGGTGAGGGGTGAGGGGTGAGGGGTGGGGGAGGGGTTAACACAAATTAAGCTCTACTATTAACCGGTCAAGTAGCCATACCAAACATTTGCTAACTAGTCAGTCAATCCAGTCACTCACTCACTCGATTGTACACTCACCCACTCAATCTGTTAATCAATCACTCATGCATTTCACTCATTCACTCACTTAAATCACTCCCAGTTTTAACGTCAAGTGCTTCAACAATGGGTTCTGGCGAATGTATGGATTGTGATGAGCTAGTAGCTACTGGTGAAAAATTCTCACAAAATTTCTACGCAGCCAATGACAGCCTCGATACTCTACTGCGTCATATCCGTTTTGGAAAACGTCAGTTAACTACGTAAGAAATGATACAGTAGTACCTGAAATTTTAGTTCAAAAATGGAAACAAAAAGAAATAACAAATGATAATGAAGATGATGGTCTGTTAGTTTGTGGTGGTTGTGGAGAAAAATCTATTTATGTGTGTGTCAGTGTGTGTGTGTATGTATGTGTGCATGTAATGTATGTGTGTGTATATGTGTGTATACTCTTTTACTCTTTTACTCTTTTACTTGTTTCAGTCATTTGACAGCAGCCATGCTGGAGCACCGCCTTTAATCGAGCAAGTCGACCCCAGGACTTATTCTTTGGAAGCCTAGTACTTATGCTATCGGTCTCTTTTGCCGAACCGCTAAGTTACAGGGACATAAACACACCACCATCGACTGTCAAGCGATGGTGGGGGGACAAACACAGACACACAAACACACATACATATATATATATGTATATATGTATACATATATACGAAAGGCTTCTTTCAGTTTCCGTCTACCAAATCCACTCACAAGGCTTTGGTCGGCCCGAGGCTATAGTAGAAGACACTTGCCCAAGGTGCCACGCAGTGGGACTGAACCCGGAACCATGTGGTTAGTAAACAAGCTACTTACCACACAGCCACTCCTGTAAATAGAATTGTTTGTTGTAAATACAATGATAGTAAATTTTACTGACTTGAATAACTTAGATATACATGCACACACACACACACACACACATACACACACACAAACAAACTCGTGTGTGTGTGTGTGTGTGTGTGTGTGTGTGTGTGTGTGCATGTGTGTGAATTTATATATGTATATGTATGTATGTGCTTGAATGTGTGTGTGTGTTAGTATCACCTTGTCTTGACAGTGTGTGTGGTTGTTGTAAACGAGCATCACTATCATATAAGCAATGTTCTCTGTTTCCAATTCTCTGTGAAAACATGTCCAGCCAGGAGGAAATATTATCTTACCTGGAAATAAGTAAAGGTGAGTGTTGGCAACAAGAAGGGAATTCAACAATAGAAAATTTGCCTCAAGGAGTCACATCTAATCCAATGCAAGCATAGAAAAGTGGACTGTAACATGATGATGATGATGATGATGATGATGATGATGATGATGATGATGATTTATACAGGGTATTTTGACTTATTTTGACAGTTTTCATAAAAGGAAAAGGAAACACAATATCTCATTCAGAAATGAATGTATCTTTAAAATAATCAAAAACTATCAACTACACTTTGGCTGGGTGATAACAGTTTACTTAATCCTTTTCTAACTATATTTCTGTTGAAAAATACTGCCTTTGCTTCAATTAATTTTTTTTAAATAACAAAGAATTTAGCAAAATAACATTATCATTATTAAGCTGATGTTTGGAGCATAAATTAACATGAAATTTTGATGGAAAAGGTCACTTTAAAGCTTGAAGCTTATTCATAAAAACAAGGGTGGCCTCAGGCAGGTTGGTATTAAACAGGTTAAAGTAGTTGTCCTCAGCATCCTCCACAGCCCCAAGACGGCTCTGGAACTTGGCACATACATTCCTCATTGTGTCCTTGAGAAAATCTTCAAACACTTCCTTGATTTTAGTCACCAGTTCAGCCTTGGAGTTTGCCGGTAGAGAGGCTGGTGTCTTTGTTAACCATACACCACACATAGTATTCCATGGGATCAATGATGATGATGATGATGATAACAATGATATACATATATGCATACATGTGTGCACACATGAATACACACATTCACACATACATATATATGTATGCCCCATGGGTAGCCTTCAACTTTTTCCATCCAAAAGAGCTTTAACCCAATATTTATATGCTAGTATTTATAGCTTTGTGTGGAGGCACAATGGCCCAGTGGTTAGGGCAGTGGACTCGCAGTTGGAGGATTATGGTTTCGATTCCCAGACCGGGTGTTGTGAGTGTTTATTGAGCGAAAACACCTAAACTCCATGAGGCTCCGGCAGGGGGTGGTGTCGACCCCTGTTGTATTCTTTCGCCCCAACTTTCTCTCACTCTTTCTTCCTGTTTCTTGAGTAACGCTGCGATGGACTGGTGTCCCGTCCAGCTGGGGGAAACACATATGCCATAGAAACCGGGAAACTGGGCCCATGAGCCTGGCTAGGCTTTGAAAGGGCGATGTTTATCATTTTTTATTTATAGCTTTGTATGTGTTTCAAGACAAATACCCCCAAAAAGATTTATTTCATGTTCTCTTGAAAGTTCATAAAATTCTTATGATCTCAGCAATATATATATATTAAGGAATGGAATAGATGAGATCTGGGTTACGCAAGGAGGTACATGTTAACACATAGAAGATTCAATCAGAATGTTTGAAGATCTTCCCAGGGACAAAATGAGAATTTAATCACAGTCTGATTGAACCTTCCATGTGTTAACATGTACTGCCTCGCGACAATGTAAACTTTCATTTAATCAAGACATCCTTCACCTGAAGAGCAACCTGCAGTATACACCTTGTGTGGATATTTACCACTTCCAAGGTTCCACTCGCTATAAAACATATGTAGCCTAAATCTTATCTGCTCCATTCCTTAACTCTTGTGTTCTTATTTGCATACCCGGCAACCTACCGTGAATTATTAAAAGAACTTTTTTTCAATTTCTCATACTTCAATAAAAAAAAAAAAATCCACAACCTTCCAACTCAATAAACCATTATTGTCCTTGAAAGTTGTTTTTATATTTACTACAGTTTGCTTGAAGATAACTTTCTTCCTACAACTCAATCCTTGAATCTTGTATATATGTATGAATATATATATATATTGATAGAAAAGGTAAGACAACAAAAGAAAGAAAGAGACAAGTTAGACAATACAAAACAGGACAGGAAAACAATAAGGCCAGGTCATTCAGAGCTTTCAATCTTCAGTCGAGTAGTAGATCATTTTTGCAGTTTCGACTGCTCTAATCTGGTTGGCCCCAAGAAAATCTAAGCTAAGAGCACTAGATTCTTTGAAAGAAACCAAGCAAATGTATATGAAAGCAAAGATGAAAAAAAATGGAGAAAAGGTACACAATTACAAATACAAACAACAGAACATTAACAACAGGCATCTTTCGACTAAAGACGAATTAAATTAAGCTGGTGTGTGTGAAAGTGAAGCCTAACAGCAGGAACATAGAAGATGAAAGTCATGGGAAGGAATATAAGAGATGCTACATGGATGATAGTCATACATACATACATACATACATACATACATATATATATATATATATATATATATATATATATATATATATAAAGGGCATTACTACAGAATAATGCCACACACTAGACTTCCCAAATATACATACATATATACACATATATGTATACATATATTTATATATATAATATATATACATGTTTGTATATATACATATCTATATATCTATATAAATATATATATATGCACATGTATATATGTATATATGGCAAATGGAAGATGGAAGATAGAATATGAGACTTTATATATATATATATATATATATATATATATATATATATATATATATATATATATATATATTTACATATACATACACACATATACAGGGTTTAGTGAATAAATTATCGCCTAAATTACTCAAAAATTATAATAACACTGACATCTCATTTTAATAAATATATTTACCAAAATACACTCTGAAATGTTCATATTGGAGCTTGCAGCATGAATGCCAGGCAGTACAGCATGTCATTTCCAAATTTCTGGCAGAGTGAATTGCGTCATGGTGCTGTTTTTTTTACACAGACAGTGTCCAACTGACCTTCCTATACTGTGTAGTCAACAAAATCAAAAACAAAACATGCGCAGGAGTGGCTGTGTGGTAAGTAGCTTGCTTACCAACCACATGGTTCCAGGTTCAGTCACACTGCGTGGCACCTTGCGCAAGTGTCTTCTACTATAGCCTCAGGCCGACCAAAGCCTTGTGAGTGGATTTGGTAGACGGAAATTGAAAGAAGCCCGTCGTATATATGTATATATGTATATATATATGTATGTGTGTTTGCGTGTCTGTGTTTGTCCCTCCACCATTGCTTGACAACCGATGGTGGTGTGTTTATGTCCCCGTAACTTAGCGGTTCAGCAAAAGTGACCGATAGAATAAGTACTAGGCTTCTAAAGATAAGTCCTGGGGTCGATTAGCTCGACTAAAGGTGGTGCTCCAGCATGGTCGCAGTCAAATGACTGAAACAAGTAAAAGAGTAAAGAGTATGTGTGAAATTAAAAATATAAAATGGCAACAATTAATCCATTGCACCCTGTATAAACATACACACACACACACATATATATATTTCTTTTACTTGTTAATCTTTACTTGTTTCAGTCATTAGACTGTGGTCATGTTGGGGCACCACCCTGAAAAAGTTTTACTTGAATTTTTTAAGTCAGTTACTTAATTTATTGGTCTCTTTTGACAAGCTACTAAGTTACAGGGAGGTAAACAAGCCATCATCAGACAAAAACACACACACACATTATATAACAGGCTGCTATTGATTTTCTGTCTACCAAATCCACTCACAAAGCTTTGGTTGGTGTGAGGCTTTAGTAGAAGACACAAAGGTGCCATGCAGTAGGACTGAACCTGGACCCATATGGTTGGGAAGCTAAATTCTTACCACACAACCACGCACGCACGCACACACACACACACACACACACACACATGCATACATACATATATATATATATATATATATATATATATATATATATATATATATATGTGTGTATATATATATATATATATATATATATATATATATATATATATATATATATATATATGTATATATATATGTAAGAGTGGCTGTGTGGTAAGAAGCTTGCTTCCCAACCACATGGTTCCAGGTTCAGTCCCAATGCGTGGCACTTTGGACTAATGTCTTCTGTTATAGCCTTGGGCCAACCAAAGTCTTGTGAATGAATTTGGTAGATGGAAACAGAAAGAAGCCTGTTGTCTACATACATATTTATATATATATATATATATATATATATATATATATATATATATATATATATATATATATATATATATATATATATATATATATACATATATATATATGTATTTGTGTGTCTGTGTTTGTCCCCAGACCATCACTTGACAACTGATGTTGGTATGTTGATGTTGGTGTGCTGATGTTGGCCTTGTAACTTAGCGGTTTGGCAAAAGATGCTGATAGAATAAGTACTGGGCTTACCAAGAATAAGTCTTGGGTTGATTTGTTCAACTAAAGGTGGTGCTCCAGTATGGCTGCAGTCAAATGACTGAAACAAGTAAAAGAAAAGAATGAAAGAAAAGAATATATATATATAAGCATATATATGAAACCTCGCCTGAATGCTTGCTAGCAACAGAATGAACCTCTCTCTAATGGCACTCAAGGTCAATACAGTAATGTTCAACCTGACTATGGATTTAGTCTACCATTCACATTTGATCTTGCTCAACAACCTCTTTAGTGTTAATGAATTGAAAAAAAGTACCACTTCACTTTGTAAAGTGCCTAGTAAAAGGAAAGTTACCCTGCTGTAATAAAAACCATACTCAAGACACAATTGATAGTGGAGAGGTGAACTCCAGCTTCCTCTTTTGTTATATATATATATCCTTTCTACTATAGGCACAAAGCCTGTATTTATCTTATCAACCTTGAAAGAATGAAAGGCAAAGCTAACCACTCCAGAATTTGAACTCAGAACATAAAGACAGTGAAAATGCGACTATGCATTTTGCTCCACATGCTAATGATTCTGACAGCCCGCAGCCTTTGTTTTCTTGTATGTGTGTATATATATATATATATATATATATATATATATATATATATATTTATATATATATATATATATATATATATATATATATATATATATATATATATATATATATATATATATAGTGAAGTATATTTGCCATTTAAATGTGGCTGACCCCTAAGGGTGGATGTTACTGTTGCTTTTAGCCCCAGGAGAACATCTCCTCCAGCTGGCTTATCGACACACATCTGTGTCCTGTCTATTTTTGCCAAGGGAAGTTATCCCTCCCATCTTGGTCTGCGATACGTACGGACCCGAGTTTCAGGGTTATTTCCCTTCTTCAGCGTACGATAATCGCCGACCTTCGATGAGAAGGACAATCCCTTGGAAAAATATAAGTCTTTTTCCAGTGAAGTTATTCACTGATATCGAAAAAGTGAAAACAAGCAATGTTAAATCTCTGAACGAGGTATTAACAGTAACTGCACGATAAAGTGAAGTATATTTGCCATTTAAATGTGGCTGACCCCTAAGGGTGGATGTTACTGTTGCTTTTAGGTCGGCGATTATCGTACGCTGAAGAAGGGAAATAACCCTGAAACTCGGGTCCGTACGTATCGCAGACCAAGATGGGAGGGATAACTTCCCTTGGCAAAAATAGACAGGACACAGATGTGTGTCGATAAGCCAGCTGGAGATGTTCTCCTGGGGCTAAAAGCAACAGTAACATCCACCCTTAGGGGTCAGCCACATTTAAATGGCAAATATACTTCACTTTATCGTGCAGTTACTGTTAATACCTCGTTCAGAGATTTAACATTGCTTATATATATATATATATAAGAAGAATGTTTATAATTATGAATAAATCACAACTATAATGGAGAGGGTTGCAGAAAACCCTTACATGTTTAGAAATAGCAGTCAAAACAACACAACTATAAAACCACTATATTTACTCATATTTGATTTATTGTTAATTATAAACACTCTTCTTTAAAGAAATTTATTATTACACTAGCTGACCATGTGCCATCAATAATTGTAGTATCTTATATATAAATAAAGTACATAATAATCAAACATTCACATACTCCCCTTGTGCATGCACACACATACACACATATACTCACTCAGATTTTTTCACCCCTTCCTTCCTTATTCATCTATCACCCCTTCCTTTCTCTCATTGCTAGATGAAGTTGTCTTTGTATGTGGCAGATGTGCAGGAACAATAAGCACTAAGAGCACACAGAACAATCGTCGCTGCCTTGGTCAACTGTCTCCATACACGTAACGTCTCACCACAAATGTCCATCGTTTTGCCTCCCATGTGGCACAATATATAGTCGTTCAGTTCTCTAAAGTCCAGCACCGGTCTGACTTTTCCCTTCGTCGGCTGCACCACCACCATCAGAGGTAGTACTCCGCTCACCACCTCCTCCTTCCACGAGATAAGGACTTCTTTCTTGATCCATCTATCTACCTTATCTTCAAACTCAACCCTGGAGTGACCTTTCAGGGTACGCTGGTAGCAGCTCACCCTGTTCTTCAGCATCGGGGGCTCATCTTTCCACTGCCACTCTATCGTCCACTGCCGACCATCGAATGCCGCCTGAAAATCCTTGTCCTCAAGGGTGTAAGCGGCGCAGTCCATCATGGAGCTTTGCTCTCTCTGGCGATCCTGACTCACAGTGCACGACACCCCCATGCTTCCGAACGTGACCTCATCTCCTGCAATCCTGACACCACCAAGGCAGTTGATGGCGTCCATCCCCATCACCACATCAACTCTGTCTACCACATGTTCAATCACAATTACCTGCAGCCTTAGCATTGTGCCTCGCACCGCTATCTCTACATTGCTGCTGCCCTTTCATCGGATTTCGCTGCTGTCAACCACCCAGACGCTACTTGCCCCATTCCACTTCTTCATCACTCTTACAGTCACGAGGGTGGTCGTGCAACCCATATCCATGAGGGCCTTGAATGTATTCCCCTTGGCCTCAATATCATGTACGGGCAGCACCACCACAAACACCTCTGCTCATTTGCGGGGAAAGTTCGAGAGACAGCAACTTCCCCACGGTCATTTCCCTGGTTGCAATCACAGGCAATGTACCCTATCTGCCTGCATCGATAGCAGATGGGCCCTGGTTGTGTACACTCCCTCGCCATATGCAGCCAGAGAACAGCCGCTGTCGTTGCACGGTAGGCTTCTTTGCATCTTTCTCCAGCCGTCATCCATCATTATGCACCTCCATTACCACCATCGCTATCGCCTTCCGTCCAGTGTTTCACGTCAACACATGAGCTTGAGCTACAAGTTCGCTCAGCACCATCTTTTTGCCCCCAGGCAATTGCTGCAGTTTGAATCCTTACGTCATCAGGGAACCCACTCACAAACGCCAGTCGCGCTGCTCTATCCAGGCCTTCTCCCGTAAACCCAGCCAGTGTGGCCAGCCTATGCACCTACGCCTGCTCTCCCGTCCATCTAATCATTCCCAGCTTAACAAAGGCTGTATACTCACACTCGGTGTAAGCCTCTCTCAGACGTTGCTCAATCTTCTCCTTGCTCAGTTGTTCTTCTTCATCCATCTCGAGATATCGAGTCAATGCGCTCCCTTCTAAATATAGCGCCATAAGGCTCGCCACATCGCTAATGCCTTGCAATCTTGCCACAAGCCTGATTTTACGCATCCAGGCCACTACATCACCCTCATCATTAACGGACCTGATAACGTCGCTGGCGATCCTAATTTTAGCTGCCATCGTGGTGACATCTTATGTGGAGTGCCGAAATAGCTTGTAGTGAATGCAGGAGATTAGAAGTAAGACACCTACCTTCGCTTCGTTGGCGCAAACCTGTTGGGTGGTAGCATATCCTTCCATGTAGCCCGTCCCGAAATGCTAACATAGCAGCTGCCTTCCCTCACTTTCACAGAACACTGACACGTCCTTCACTCACAGCTTTCCTGATCGTAAAGGGTGCAATCTTCGCCCACCTGTGCACCCTTCCTCTTCTGCTCAACCCCCAAGTTCCAGTAAGCTCCCCAGCCATTGACATCATTCCACGACATACACTCACACAAAACATGATTTGGCATAATCAAAAAGAAACATGGCAACTGCTAAGGAACGGCGAATCAAATATGTGTGTAAGTGAAATGATTTGAGGGAAATTTGGCTGCTATATCTAAAGTATTGTTTTTGTGTATGTACATATACATGTGATGCATGTGTATGTGGTTGTGTATGAGTGTGTGTGCATATGTGTGTGCATGTGCACGAATATAAACTGATATCAGTAGATACCATCTCATGCCTGTACATTAGATATTACATCTCTTTGATCAAGCTGTTAATTCTTTAAAGACCTCTTAATTTAATTTCCATTTATACTGAAAATCATATATGAAGGAGAATACTATCTTCACAGGATCAGACAGGCTCTTGTTACCAAGGCAATAAATATGTGACCACTACAGTTAATGATGAAAATTAATATGGATATGCATGTATGTCTCCATGTGTGTGTATGTGTATACATATATATATATATATATATATATATATATATATGTATATATATATATAACAAAAGAGACAGTGAAATTGCCATGCAGAGTGGAGTATTCATGTATGTATATGTGTGTGTGTGTGTGTGTGTGTGTGTGTTTGTGCATGTATGTATGTATGTATTGCATTATTCAGTTTATTTCAAGATTTCTTGCCAATAGAGAAAGAGCCCATGTCTAATCTAGATCTAAGGCTCCTTTATTGGAATTTCAACATCAACAACAGCGTATCTTTGTGTGTATGTATGTATGTATGTATGTATGTATTCCTTTATTCTTTTATTTGTTTCAGTCATTTGACTGTGGCCATGCTGGAGTACCACCTTTAGTTGAAGAAATTGACCCCAGGACTTGTTCTTTGTAAGCCTTGTACTTATTCCATTGGTCTTTTTTTTTTTGCTGAACCACTAAGTTACGGGGACATAAACATACCAGCATTGGTTGTCAAGTGATGTTGGGGGGACAAACACATAAACACATACATATACACAAATACATACATACTCCATTCATTAAATTTATATACACTCAAGTACCCAAAATATCAAGGAGTTTCTACCTCATAAACAGGAGTTACACCACAGTTATTTTGTGATCTTTGCTACCCTGGTATCTATTAAACAATTTATTTTGTCCAAGTTATTTATTGATTAGGAGAAAATAAATACATATAATAAAATATATATATATATATATATATATATACACAACGCACTTTCAGTTTCCGTCTACCAAATACACTCACAAGGCTTTGGTCAGCCCGAGGCTACAAGAGAAGACACTTGCCCAAGGTGCCACACAGTGGGACTGAACCCGGAACCATGTGGTTGGTAAGCAAGCTACTTACCACACACCCACTCTATGTATACATGCAGATTTGTATACTTTATTTTATGTATGTCTTCTGATGCAAATAGTTGCATGTCTAGACATGCTTATATATACTTAAATGATAAACTTTTGGAAAGTTTTACAGATTTTTACAGGTCCAGTGATAGCTTGGATCTGTAGCCTTCAAATTAGCTTTCTCCTTTCTGGTTTTGAGAAACCTAATTTCTCAAGATTGATATTTAAGCAGTGTGTTACATATCCTAATGCCCCAATAATTATAAGTATAAACCTGAACTTGTAATCTGGATAGAGTAACTGCAGATTTCTCAATAGTTCAGCAAAGGTATTCTCTAAAGATCTTCAGCTTTATGTTAACATCTGTTGGGCAGCTGATTTCCACAACTGTAGACATTTTCTCTCCTCTATCCATATCAGGTCTATTGTGTTTACATTTTATTGAGGTTTTCACTGGGACATTTGACCAGTACTCCTTTTTATTATGAGTGGCTATGGCTTCCACAATACTATGGGTTCTTATTGCTTTGTCCTTAGTGTTATCCTTTCAATGGATCTTGTTATACTGTGTCCTAGCTACAATATTATGTCTCATCAATAGATTATACCATGATGACACTTTTGGACAACTGCTTCTGATGTGAGTGATATTTTCAGTGTTAACTCCACAAAGTATGTATGTATAAATGTATGTATGCATGAGGGAAGCAAGGTAGGTAAGTAGGTAGATAGGTAGGGAGAGAGGCAGGTAGGTAAGTAGGTATGGATCTCTCTCTCTCTCTCTCTCTGTATATGTTTAGGTATATTTATCTATCTATATATGTATGTAATGCAAGAGAGTTAGGCGTTGAGGATTCAACCCACTAAAGGATAGTATCTATCCAATATACTGCTGGGAGGGTACCCAATTATTGTTACACTAGTGTTATACCAAGTGCAATAAATGGGAGTGGGTAAAAGGGGGGGTTACCCTAAATTTGTATATCAATTAGAAAATGGAGGATAATATGTTGAATCTAATAACTTGCAGACGGTGTATTCCGTTGAATTCATTAACTTAATTCATAGCTAAAGTGACAAAAACCACAAAGTACAGGTGTTTATGACAAACCATGTTATTTTGACAACTGGGTTTACAGATAAAAGTACAAAGTACATAAGGGATTAGAGAATGAACAACAGTTTAATCTTACAGCTGTTTCGGCCTAGCTTTGGCATGCCCCATTCTATCCGAATATTTCCTGCCGGAGTGATTATCGGATGAAATACTGAAATGGGGGTACATGCACGATTTGCTAGGCCTCTTCAGAGATTCACAAAGAATTTCATACAAATATAGAGTAAGAGGTAAAAACAAAGGTGAAATAGAAACAAGAATATAAACAAAAACAAAAATAAAAATAAAAATAAAAGTTGTCACTTTAGCTATGAATTAAGTTAATGAATTCAATGGGATACACCATCTGCAAGTCGTTGGGTTCAGCATATTATCCTCCATTTTCTAATTGATATATATGTATGTATATATATATATATGTATAATATATATATGTATGTATATATATATATATATATATATATATATATATATATATATATATATATATATATATATATATATATATATTACAGTGTATGTAAACAAACAAGTTTGTTTTCGAAGCGCTGAAATGTATGGTAGAACAAGTAGAAAGATAGAAGTAGAAGAAGTGTATGGAATGGAAGAAGTAGTCAAGCATTAATATGCGTTGAATAAAATATATATACATTTATATATATATACACATACAGATATAGATATTGCGAGAATTACATTCCAAAACCCCTTGCGATAGGTGAAAATCAGTGAAGTAGAAACAACACTGTACTGTATATTTTTTTTAATTATTTTTATAATTTGTATATATTTTATTAGTGGAGGCGCAATGGCCCAGTGGTTAGGGCAGCAGACTCGCGGTCATAGGATCACGGTTTCAAATCCCAGACCGGGTGTTGTGAGTGTTTATTGAGCGAAAACACCTAAAGCTCCACGAGGTTCCAGCAGGGGATGGTGGTGAACCCTGCTGTACTCTTCCACCACAACTTTCTCTCACTCTTTCTTCCAGATTCTGTTGTACCTATAATTCAAAGGGCCAGCCTTGTCACACTCTGCGTCATGCTGAATATCCCCAAGAACTACTTTAAGGGTACACATGTCTGTGGAGTGCTCAGCCACTTGCACGTTAATTTCACGAGCAGGCTGTTCCGTTGATCGGATCAACTGGAACCCTCGACTTCGTAAGCGACGGAGTGCCAACAACAACATATATTTTATTAGAAATACAAAACAACATCACACACTCGCCTCCCAAGTTTACTTTTCCATACAGTATGTGCAGTTCTTTGTTTACTCATCTATGATGCACAACATATCTTCTTTTAATATATTTTAATTGATGTGTTATACAGTGCAGTACTGTCTATATCTTTATTTATTAGTTTATTAAATTTTAGGCGTGAAAATGCTTATTTTACCACAGAAATAATCAAAATCTACCTATCAGCCACAGAAACCCATGATATACTGAAGAGCCCACGATATAAATTTACATATATTAACCAGAAAAATCCACGATGTACTGAGGGCATGATAGGTGAACTGCGATGTGGCAAGTGATTAATGTAGATATAGATATATATCATACCAAATAACTTTCAACTAGATAACCACATGCATGTTATGGGAAAGAACACCAGATAGTCATGAAATATTTGCAATGTTGCATAATACGCACCAAGTGTCCCTTTTGAAACAGTTGTAGTGCTTGACTACTTCTTCCATTCCTTTCATTAAAGACTTGATTACTGAAAAAGTGACAATTGTTCCTTTCAAAATGGAGTTGTATAGCATCTGCCATCTTATGTCTAATCTGGATATGCAATTAAGTATATTTGATGCATTGATTAATAAATTTTATTGGTCAATTATCAATTTATTTCTGTTTTTGATTCAAGCCTTGTTTATGTTACATACTAACCGAGAGTTTTTACCACTATCAATTGATTGATCCTACTATATATATATATATATATATATATATATATATATATATATACGCACGCACACGCACACACACACACACACACACATGTATATACATATGCATAAACATATATATTTCCTTTGTTTTGCTGCTTTTCTTTCTATGAAATGAGAAGACACATTATTTTAATGAGTTGTATCTATTTATCACCCAATGAGACACATCTGCACCACCGGGTGCTCCTGAACCAGTTGTTAAGTGTCCCACCCATGTGGAGTTGATGCTAGATGTGTCGAAACAATTAAAGTGATTAATAATAAAAATTCTCATATATTCCATCTTCCGTCTTTCATTTACCATATATATATATATATATATATATATATATATATATATACAAACACACACACTTATAAATATACACACATACATACATATATATATATATATATATACATACACATACATACACATACATACATATATATATATTTATATATATATATATATATATATATATATATATATATATATAGTTTTAGGGAAAATAACCAATTTTCAAGAACTCATCGATGAAAATCCACTATCACATATAGAAAAATTAATAATTAAAAGCACAATAAATGAGTATAATATAAAGTAAAGTAAATATCATAAGATAAATATAATAAAAAGATTACACGTGTTTCATAACCAATTTTCAAATAGAAAAGAAATTTAAATCGATTAAAATCAATTGAAATTATCGAAAATAAGTTCTATTCAAAAATATAGCTACTTGTCAGATCGTAAGTAGAACAATAATTAGATATATATCTCAACCAACAATAAGTACCAAATGAATTAATATGAAATACTTATTATATAAAGATAGAAAAATTATTAAAAAAATATCATAATATCAAAATAATAACCATTCAATAATCATCCCTTCATCCATAATAATAACATGTATATTATATACAAAAAACATCTTACCTAAATTATCATTGTTTTAAATACAAGTTGAACGAAGTTTAAGTTTAAAATAATAATGAAGATAAAATTAGTACATATTTAACCGGTGTAATAGTTAAAGCTATACTATTTAAAGCTAAAGACGTTTATTTAATTATGATTAAAGATCAATTGAATAATAGAAAAATACAAGATTATTTATTTCTACAAACGTAATAATAAAAAATATGAATGAAAAAATTATGAATGGAAAAAATTATGAATGAAAAAATTAGGAAAGAAAAAATTATTAAGAATAAAAGGTTAAACTTTATATATATATACAAAGTTTTGATATTTACTTTACTTTATATTATACTCATTTATTGTGCTTTTAATTATTAATTTTTCTATATGTGATAGTGGATTTTCATCGATGAGTTCTTGAAAATTGGTTATTTTCCCTAAAACTATATATATTTTATATATACTTTATCTATAAGGCTCAATTTAATTTTAATTTTTTATAAATTGATTTTAATTGAGTTTTTTACCTGTAATTTTGGATTTTGTCCCTAATAATATTATATATATATATATATATATATATATAGTTAAAAAAATTTCGTTATAAGTATAAATATACCATAAACAAGTATTAAAAAATGGAGATATTAAAGATGTTGAATCAAAATTAGATTTAATACAAAATTGGATTCAATACATACATTGCTTTTCTTTGGTAAGTTCTTTTTGTTCTTTTTCTCTGCTTCTATGTACATTTTTACTTAAATATTGTATCTTTTTCAAACATAGTCTTGCCTACTAGTTTTAAGCCTCTTGTAGAATATATATATTTTTCATTTTTCAATATTAATATCTATATGTATAACTCTCTATGGCTTTTTTCTGCTAGTGAACCTGTTGCGTTATATTCTACTATACACACGTGTGCTTGTTTACATTACACTTCATCTCGACCACTTACTATTTTCTTAAACATATCCATTAGATTTTTATTTTTATGTTATAGTTTACTGCACATATAGAGCTGCATACACATTGATATGTCTTTCTTTTTCTTTTTCGTCTCCCTCATTATTATTATTATTTTTCCCTTTTACAACTTGTTTGTAAATATCCGATGTTTTCCTATTACCCCATCTGTATTCTCCCTTATTGTATCTTATTTTATTTTTTTTAATTAAACCTTTTTGATGTTCTTCCAAAAATTCCTCACACTGATGAGAATGACAATGCATAAATTTAATTATAATTACTATGATTATAATTTTTTCCTTACATATTTGTATTGTCTTTCGAAACGTGCGTATGTATTGAATCCAATTTTGTATTAAATTTAAATTTGACGCAAGATCTTTTTTATCTCCATTTTTTTATACTTGTTTATGGTATATTTATATCTATAACAAAATATTTTCAACTATTATGTTCATGTTCTTATTACTTGCTCTGGCTGATTTTTATGAATATGATGAATCTTTATTAGAAATCATTTTTTCTCGATTTTTGGATCTCTCAAACAGTTTGAATTGTTCTTTTTGAACTTTTTCTCACATATATATTTATATATAACACACATACATATATATATATATATATATATATATATATATATATATGTATACACACATGCATTTATGTATATATATATATATATATATATACACATACATACATATATATACACACATACATATATATATATATATATATGCACATACATACACACACATATATACATTTTGATAATTTTGGGACTGATTAACAACAGCAGCATTCATTTTTTTCTAGTATAGGCACGACAGACATTTAGAGTCAATTCAATTGAGTGGCACTTTATTCATCAGGACCAAAATCAAAGTTAACCTTTGTAGGATTTGAACTCAAAATATAAAGAGCTGAAACAAATACTGCAAGGTATTTTTTCAAATGCTCTAATGAATCAGCTAGTCTACCACTTTCCAGTCATAATTGATTTTAATATAGGCATAAGTACTGCTGAGCCTTATGAAGGAGATGACAAAGGCTGTCTGGCCGGCCATGATTTTTCTTTCTTGGCCTGACTACCAATCCTCAGCACCTCTTGTGTCCATTTCCCATGTTGCTGCTTTAGGCTTTCACTTCATATATGCCTGCTCAGTTTCATTCGTTCTCAGTCAAAAGACACTTGTTGTTTGTATTCGTAATTGTGTACCATGTTCTCTGTTTTTTGGTTTGTTTTCTTTTTGCCTTTCTTGCTGTACACATTCTCTAGCTTTCTTACACAGGGGTCTAATGCTCTTAGCTTAGACTTTTTGTGGTGCAACCAGATCAAACCATCTCAAGTGTAACTGCCCAAAATGGTCGTGACTTCTGGGACTTGACTGATGAAAGAAAGCCAAGAATGACCTGTCATTTTTTGCCTGTCCTTCTAATTGGTGTTTGTCTTGTCCACCTTTGTATCATCTATCTGTCCGAACATTTTAATGTCCTCTATTGCGTTTTTGTTCCATTTTAATAGGTATATATATATATATATATATAATTATATATATATATATATAATTATATATATATATATATATAATTATACATATTACTCTTTACTTTTTACTCTTTTACTTGTTTCAGTCATTTGACTGCGGCCATGGGGGAGCACCGCCTTTAGTCGAGCAAATCGACCCCAGGACTTATTTTTTGTAAGCCTAGTACTTATTCTATCGGTCTCTTTTGCTCAACTGCTTAATTTACTGGGACATAAACACACCAGCATCGGTTGTCAAGCGATGTTGGGGGGACAAACACAGAGACACATACATATATATATATATATATATATATATATATATATATATATATATATATACATATATATATATATTTATATATATATATATATATATATATATATATATATATATAAATATACACACATATATACGATGGGCTTCTTTCAGTTTCCGTCTACCAAATCCACTCACAAGGCTTTGATTGGCCCGAGGCTATAGTAGAAGACACTTGCCCAAAGTGCCATGCAGTGGGACTGAACCCAGAACCATGTGGTTGGTAAGCAAGCTACTTACCACACAGCCACTCCTGTGCCATGTAAGTACATATTATATGTATATCCTGTATGTATATATTATATATATATAATTATACATACATACATATGTATATACACATACATATATATATTTATATATACACATGTATATATATTTGTGCATATACATACACACACACACATATATATACACACACACATAGATACATGTATACATATATACATACATACATACATGCATACATACATACTTACATACATATTTACCCATTGCACCCTGTAACCAGATAACCAATGGTTATGGAATAAGTGGAACAAGAACACATACGAAAACGAAAAGTGTTGCTGAAGAGGTCACAGATGTGCGACAAAAGATTTCCAGACAATGGACAGGCATTAAAATAATAAAATAACAGTAATAAATGAGTGAAGAAAATAGAATATAGTACGTGTGTTTATTTGACAAAAAAACAAAATGATAAGAAATAAAATGACCTTTCCAAAATAAAACAATATATATGTGTGCGTATATAGGAGTGGCTGCGTGGTAAATAGCTTGCTTACCAACCACATGGTTCCGGGTTCAGTCCCACTGCATGGCATCTTGGGCAAATGTCTTCTACTATAGCCTCGGACCGATCAAAGCCTTGTGAGTGGATTTGGTAGACGGAAACTGAAAGAAGCCCGTCGTATATATGTATATATATATATATATATATATGTGTGTGTGTGTGTGTGTGTTTGTCCCCGTAGCATTACTTAACAACCGATGCTGGTGTGTCCATGTCCCCGTCACTTAGCAGTTCGGCAAAAAAGACCGATAGAATAATTACTAGGCTTACAAAGAATAAGTCTCAGGGTCGATTTGCTCGACTAAAGGCGGTGCTCCAGCATGGCCGCAGTCAAATGACTGAAACAGGTAAAAGAGTAAAAGAGAGAGTATAGAGTATATATATATATATATATATATATATATATATATATATATATATATATATGTATGTATGTATGTGTGTGTGTGTGTGTGTATGTATGTGTGCATGTATACTTGTGCATATATTGTAGATAACTCTAGCTTGAGGTGAGAGTTAATGGTGTGCTATGACTTTAGCTGCTACTGCAGCTATTGATGTTGGCGGTGTTGTACAGCAAGGGTTACTCAAGTTGCTGCTGCTGTTGGTGCTGCTGCAGCTGTTACTCCTGCCATAGTTGTTATCAATATGTAGTTGCTACTAATGGAGTTTGTTGTTGTCGTTGTTGTTGTAGGTGGTGGTGGTGGTGGTGGTGGTCGTCGTCGTCGTCGTCGTCGTTGTGGTAGTCGTGGTGGTCGTGGTGGTGTTATTGGTAGTGTTGTTGTTGACAGTTATTTAAAGAACATTGGTGATGACAGAAGTGATGCTGCTGTTTTAGTTGCAGTTCTTTCTTCTTCTTCTTCTACTACTACTACTACTACTATTACTACTACTACTACTACTACTACTACTACTACTAATGTTGCCACTGTTGCTGCTGGTGCTACTGCAGCTACACTTTCAACAATGACGGCAACCACTACCACTGCCACCATCACTACCAACCATACCACAACCATATCACCACTACTACTACTACTACTACTACTACTACTACTACTACTACTACCACTACTACTGTTGCAACCTTTACCTTTAGTTATGTAAGTGCTTTGTCTGCTTGTATTGCTGCTGTTGATTGATGTTGTTGTTGATGTTGTCCATCTGCTGCTACTGTTGTTTATTGTTGCTGTTGTTGTTGTTGTGATGGCACTGGTAGTGGCGGCAGTGGCGGTGGTGGTAGTATTGTTGCTGCTATCGCACTGCTATGTTGTGTTGTTGACAAGAGCTGTAGCACTTCCTCTGGCTGACATAGCTAACACTCTTTGTCTGCTACTATAATGACACCAGTATTAATAATGTTTCTCAAGAGAAGGACCACTATGCAGTCGTTCGACCTGCTAAAAGTAGCAGTCAAGTAACACTTCTTTTGCCAGCTTAACCCTTTAGCGTTCATGTTATTCTGTCAAAAATAAAGTAATGCTTATTTATTTCCATTGTCTTGAATTAATCATGCATTAGCTTGTTACTATGAGACTTTGATGAGGCAACTGTTAATTTTTTAGAATGACATTGTAGGGCAGGTGTGAGAAACCAAATCTGACCAGTTTGAAAGTAAAACAGGTAGAATATTTTGGCCAGATATGGCAGGTTTAAATGTTAAAGGGTTAAATATACATTGGATACACATAGTCCTTGATTTACAAAAAAAGATGGGATGGGCATGGTTGGAATACTTTTGATCCTTTTAGGACTCAATTAAGACTGACCTAGGATTAAACAATAACAGCATTCATTTTTTTCTAATATTGACATAAGGACAGATATTTTGAGTCAATTTAATTAAGTGGTACTTTATTCATAAGACCAAAAGGACGAAAATCAAAGTTAACCTTGGTAAGATTGAACTCAAAATGTAAAGATCTGATGGCATTTTTTCAGATGCTCTACTGACTCAGCCAGTCTGATTATTTCCAGTAATAATTGATTTTAATATAGGCATAAGTAATGCTGAGCCTTATGAAGGAGATGACGAAGGATTGAGATATGTGGTGTGTTACTGTACTCGAGATGATTCACCCACCACAACAAAATTGATATCCTAAAACTAAGGTGCCACATAAAAAGCATTGGTGTTGGTGCTGGTGACACATAAATTGTGATAGTGCTGGTGCCACATAAAAAGCACTGGTGATGGTGTCATGTAAAAAGCACTCATTCCACTTTGTAAAAGTGACAGGCATTAGGAAGAGCAGCCATCTGTAGAAGACAAGCTAAACTATGGAACTTGGTGTGGTCTCTGGTTTTGCCTGTTCCTGTCAAGCCATCCAAATCATAGACGGCTTGACAACATGAAAAATGGAATTAAATGATAATGATAAATCCAGCAATTTTGTGGGGAGGGTGTTAGCTGATACTATTAACTCCAGTACTTGGCTAGAACTGTATTTTATCAACCCTTGAGGGATAAAGGTCAACCTTGACCTCAGTAAGATTTGAACTCAGTATGTAAAAAAACAACAAATAGTGGAAGACATTTTGTTTGCTGCTCTAACCATTCTGCCAGCTTGGTACCTAATAATAATGATTTCTAATTTAGACATAAAGTCAACAATTTTGTGTGGAGGAGTTTAGTCATTACCATCAGCTCCAGTATTTGACAGGCACTTTAAGTTGTCAACCCTGAAAGGATGAAATGTAAAGTTGACCTTGGTAAGATTTGAACTTAAAATGTAGAGCTGGAAAAATACTGCATATGTTTTTTTTCTAATACTCTTGCAACTGGTGCCAGCTTGCTTACCTTACAATCTTTATTAAAATCCTTTCTACTGAAGACACAGGACCTTCAATTTTGAGGGAGGAGACTAGTCAATTACATCGCCCCCAGTCTTGCACTGGTACTTAATTTATTGACCCTGAAAGGATGAAAGGCAAAGTTGACCTCGGTGGAATTTGAACTCAGAACAAAGAGATGGATGAAATGCCATTAAGCATTTTGTCTGGCATGCTAATGATTCTGCCAGCTCACTGCCTTTACAATCTATATTATAATAAGAACTATGTTTCTCTGTCCATCTCTCTGCTTCTCCATCTATCACATACTCTGATCAAGGTAATTTTCAAGTTATTTTATCTTTCTTTTAAATATCTACCCCAGAAAGAAAGCAATATTCCTAACACAACTCCTGGCTCTAAAGGTGCCAGGTTGTAGTGTTAGACTTAGTAATGGATTAACCCTTTTGAAACCTATCTGCCTGAGACCACCCATGTTTTTATGATACAAACCCTCAACTTGAAGGTAATCTAAAATAAAACCTTCCATCAAAATTTGTTACATTATAAACACCAGCTTAATAATTTATTTTATTAAATTCATCATTATTTTCAAATTCATTTTAAAGTTCATTGTGTATTTTATCAGCAATATGTTAACAAAAAGGTAAAGTCTAACCCCACCCCGTTGTAAACTATGGCAGAATTTGAACTCAGTATGACAGAACAAATACCTTAAGTATTGCCAATCCACTGACTTGCAGTTTTTTATTGACCTTTATCAGATGAAAGACAGAAATTGGCCTCAACAGGATATGAACTTATAGTGCAGGGAGTTGGAAAAAATATTGTATGGTGTTCTGTCCTTGATTTTGCCTACTTGCTGCTTATGACAGGTCATTAAAGGTGATGATGGTGTCAATCCAAGACATTTAACTTCCTCCTCCTCCAGCACATTGTTTCCCATGAGAGTAAATGTGGCTGACAAGACCGATTGAGGTGGGCAGATCCTTTGGCACTGAGGGCACTGAAAGTGACCTTGAACATCAGCTGCAAAGGGTTGATGACAATGTTTCTTCTCTCCATGCAGTCTTGTGCATTTGCTTTCAAAGCATTCTACTGCAGCATCACACATGGATCTCCATGACTTCCAATTACCAGCCAGGGGTTCCAACCGATTGGGAGGGACACCACATAAAATGAAAAACTGCTTGAGATAATCATGAAATCAATGTTTTGGACGTCCATGATACCTTCTTCCAGTTTCAACCTCACTGAAGAGGACCAGCTTTGGGAGCCAATTATCTGACATCCAAATCACATGGCCAGCCTGGTGGAGATGACAATGAAGGATGCAGGTCCCAATACTGTAAATCCCAGCCCTGAGGAGGATTTCAAGCATGAGGCACATTATCCTTCCACATGAGACTGAGGATATTTTGGAGTGATCTGATATGGAACACTTCCTGTTGTTTGATTTGGCGCTGATAAAAGGTCCAACATTTAGACCTGTACAGGAGGGTGGATACACATACAGTTTAATAAAACAGAGATTTTTGTACTCACTCTAAGGTTTTTGTTTTGAAAGAAAGAATCATGAAAGATGCAGAGGCAAAGTTGATATGGCAGAATATTTCTTTATCAAGAAGTCCAGTGTTAGAGGTTGTGCTTCCAAGATAGCAGAATGAGTCTGCCTGCAGTACAGGAGTATCATCAATAGGGATGGGCAGAGGGGGAGGTGGGATACAAGAAGGCTGATTAGAAAACTTAAGTTTTTTGATGATTCATTTGAAGACCAAGCTGAGAATAGGTACTGTCCATTGATTTTGTCATGTGCGGTATGCGATGGTGCAACTGAATAGTCAGTATACTGAATCTCATACAGTGTGGTTGAGAGGATTTTTGATGTGGCTTTCAGGTGGCAAGTGTTAAAGATGCTGCCATCATGATGGTACTTGATATGAATTCCATTTTCTTTGGTGAACTGTCTTCTGAAAACAAGGGTCACAGTCACCAGGTAAATGTTTGACAGTATAGGGGCAAGGACACACCCGTGTTTTACCCCCACCTGGACATCAAAGAGTTCTGAGGCTTCACCACTAAATGTCACTCTCACTTACATACCATTACAAAATTTCCGGCAGAATTTTGACTCAGCAAAACAGAACAAAATCCATAAGTACTGCCAATCCACCAACTTGCAATTTATTATTGATCTTTAGAGGATGAAAGACAGAAATTGGCCTCAGCAAGATTTGAACTCATAGCGCAGGGAGTTGCTTGCTACAGAAATAAAAAAAAAAAAACTGAATTTATTCAATTTATTCATTGACTTCACATATGTAACATAAGGCAAAATATGGTTTGTACTTATTGGTCAAAGTTTATTATTCTTCATACACTACTGAAAAAGAATATGGCTATGAATATTTCATTCTCAAATAGAGCAATAAATTGTGTGATGAAAGGAAGTTTTCTACTTGAAGTTAATGCAAAATTTTGCATATACAGACAATTACAAGAGTTTTCAATTTTGTTGGTTCCAATTGGCTAAACCACCATTGAAACTGCTTGCTAGAAGTGGGGGAAAGAAGGATTCCAAATATTGTTAATAATGACATACCTTTCCTTGATGCCATAATAAGTGGGGTTAAGTAAATAAATATTTCAATCCCAAAGAATGGAAATCAAGCAATGTGAGAAGTGAACTCACGATGTAAAAAGATGAAACTAGATACTGTATGACATTTTGTCCGATGTCACAGTGTTTCATATTTAATTTGTACCGACTTTATTTTTCACTAGTCATAGAGTACATATTGATACTATACAGTTCTGTTATATCAATCTTCGTTTCTTGACTACATCGAGCAAGAGGACTGACACGTTATATATCCCATTAGTTATAGGTTGTGTGGCATTATTCCATCCATCATGACTTTCAAATGGAATAATACCAGGTATTGCTTACTCTGCATAAGCGTTGTGTGGTCATAGGGATTTGCAATGTCATCCATCTTTAAAGCACAAGAATCATTCAAATGATTTGAAGAAGGTTCTCAGCCGTAGATTTATTGCTGGAAAAATAGATGAGAGACATTATCACTTGATCAAATCGCCCCTAACAATTGACAAAACTACCTATTTCCCTTTTAGGAAACCGTTGGCATTGTATCAAAATTGTGAGTGTCCAACTAACATACTACAGGAGGTAACTCTTCCAAGTATATTACATATAGTTGATAAGAGTTTTCTCCCTTAGTATAAAAGTAAATTTTAGTGACCAGACTTCGTTTAGTTTACAAATATATAAGAAAAACGTTATCTAAAAACAATGTTGCTAATTACATTAAGTAATATCATCAGATCTATGACATTTCAAAATAATGTACAAAGGGATAGGAGGACATCATTATATTAATTTTAATGCACACATACATACATGTTAATGTGGACGTTGCCAGTGGCAATCAGTATCTTTCTAATTTTGATGTTCAAGCTACGGATCTCGCTAAGTGTCCAGTCCAATATCCCATAGGCGCAGGCGTGGCTGTGTGGTAAGAAGCTTGCTTCCTAGTCACATGATTCTAGGATCAGTCTCACTGCCTTGCATATATACGTACAGGTATGTGCGTACCGACATCCACCTGTGTGTATAGGTGCATATCTGGGTACAGGACATTGCAAACAAAACGTAGACGAGAAAACACACAAGACACATAGAGAACATTCTACTTCATCAGCTACCCCCGTTTTAACACCGGCGTTTCGAAGAGCTGGGCAGGACGCATCGTTAAAACGGCTCTTCCCATGGACCGCAAATTAAATTTGTATACACAAATTAAATCTTGCCATGGAGGAATGTAGTGGCGGACAAAAAACAAGACAGGAAAACAAACAGAAAAGGCTTTACGGCCAGACGAGAAAAATTATGTGTGTATGAACGCTGTGAGGCACGAACTTGAAAGTAGGGACGAAGTAGTTCGCGTGTTTGCTCGGCGATAGCCAAGGAAGAAAAGGATTATTGACCGGAAGCATGTGACCATGCCGGTGTAAGGGGAAGAGAGAGAGTGGTAGAGGGAGAAACAAAGGGAGGAAGTAGAAGAATAGGTGAGCAACGAGAGGAAAAGAGAAAGAGAGGAAGTACGAGGGGGAAAAAAGAGATACGTAGAAGTAACAGAGGAAGAACGAGAGGGGTAAAGCGAGATACGTAGTAATAAAGAGGAAGAACGAGAGGGCGAAAAATGATAGAGGAAGAGAAAGAGAAAGAGATAGAGTAGCGTCGGAAAATATAAGTTTACGAAAACTACTTACGAATTGGAGACGCTGCGTTCAGTCATGTAAAAACAAATAATAAATGAGTATATGCATATATACGTACAGGTATGTGCGTACCGACATCCACCTGTATGTATAGGTGCATATCTGGGTACAGGACATTGCAAACAAAACGTAGACGAGAAAACACACAAGACACGTAGAGAACATTCTACTTCATCAGCTACCCCCGTTTTAACACCGGCGTTTAGAAGAGCTGGGCAGGACGCATCGTTAAAACGGCTCTTCCCATGGACCGCAAATTAAATTTGTATACACAAATTAAATCTTGCCATGGAGGAATGTAGTGGCGGACAAAAAACAAGACAGGAAAACAAACAGAAAAGGCTTTACGGCCAGACGAGAAAAATTATGTGTGTATGAACGCTGTGAGGCACGAACTTGAAAGGGACGAAGTAGTTCTCGTGTTTGCTCGGCGATAGCCAAGGAAGAAAAGGATTATTGACCGGAAGCATGTGACCATGCCGGTGTAAGGGGAAGAGAGAGAGTGATAGAGGGAGAAAGAAAGGGAGGAAGTAGAAGAATAGGTGAGCAACGAGAGGAAAAGAGAAAGAGAGGAAGTACGAGGGGGGAAAAAGAGATACGTAGAAGTAACAGAGGAAGAACGAGAAGGGTAAAGCGATATATATATATATATATATATATATATATATATGTGTGTGTGTGTGTGTGTGTGTGTGTGTGTGTGTGTGTGTGTGTGTGTGTATGTATATGCATATATGTATATATTTATGTGTATGTGTGTCTTTGTGTTTGTTCTCCCGTCACTGCTTGATAACTGGTGTTGGTGTGTTTACGTCTCCGAAACTTAGCAGTTCAGCAAAAGAAGCCCGATAGAATAAGTACTAGGCTTTAAAAAAAAAGTCCTGAGGTCGATTTGTTTGACAAAAACCCTTCAAGACGGTGTTCCAGCCTGACTGAAATCAAATGACTGCAGCATGTAAAAGAATGCATGCGTAGGCGCAGGAGTGGCTGTGTGGTAAGTAGCTCCTTTACCAACCACATTGTTCCGGGTTCAGACCCACTGCGTGGCACCTTGGGCAAGTGTCTTCTACTATAGCCTCGGGCCGACTAAAGCCTTGTGAGTGGATTTGATAGATGACAACTGTGTGTGTGTGTGTGTGTGTGTTTGTGTTTGTGTCCCCCCCCCCCTAATATCGCTTGACAACTGATGCCGGTGTGTTTACATCCCCGTAACTTAGCGGTTCGGCAAAAGAGACCGATAGAATAACTACTAGGCTTACACAGAATAACTCCTGGGGTCGATTTGCTCGGCTAAAGGCGGTACTCCAGCATGGCCGTAGTCAAATGACTGAAACAAATAAAAGAATAATACATCCATACATATATACATACATACATACATGATGGTTGCTAACTCGATTTCGGGTAGATTGCCTGATTTCTTTATGTCCTAGAACAGGGGTCACCAAACTTTTTACATAGTGAGTCAGATATAGCTAAAAGAATGCCAAGCGCGGGCCGGATAAATATTTTGTTCAATTCATTACAATATAGAATACACTGAATGTACACAAAAAATAAAGACAGTCATCCTATTTATTTATCAATACATAAAATACACAAAATAATAAAAAAACAATAAACATATTTTAATAATACCAAAATATTACTAAGAATTTTTAGAAAAAGTGTGAACATAGCTGAATTGCATAAAAAGTAAGCAGCACAAAAGTTTATGAGATTTGTGAAACTGGTGTTTTGCTTCCAAAATATCATCAACATTTGCTTTATGATTACTGCAGCCAACCATAAGAATTGCTTTCAGATGTTCATCACTGAGCTTTGTTCGATGTATTGACTTCAAACACATCATTTTTGAAAAAAGTTTGCTCACAAACATAAGTTGTTCCAAAAACTGATGCAAAACCTGAAGCAAATTTTTTCAATTTTGAAAACTCAACAGCAGGCAAGCAGCGCTAAAATTCAATGAGTATTCCTTCTCTGTGCTTCTCTTTCAACAAGGTATTAGCTTGCAAGTCAATAAGCTCCAGTTGTAGTTCAGTTGGCATGTTATCAAGATTACAGTCAAAGGGATTCTCAAACAAAAGAATTTCATTCTTAATTCTGTCAAGCTCTGAAAATCTTTGAGAAAAACCTGAATAATTTTTTAAGACCCGAATAACTCTTTTCTGAAACTCGAGGTTAACATGGTCCAAATTTTCTGTGCAAAACTCTTGAAAACACTGAAAATGAGAGAAGTTTCCCCCTTCAAGTTGTGCTTCAAACAATGATAGCTTTCCCCGAAATGCTGTAATAATTCTGTAGAGATCACAGATAAGGTTATTCTTTTCTTGCAGTTTTAAATTCAATTCATTCATATGAGAAGTTACGTCAACTAAAAATAACAACTTTGATAACCATGAAGGATCTGACAGCTGTGGATCAGCTCTATTCTTTTCGGTGAGAAAATGATCTATTTTTTTTCGGAGCTTATAAAAACAAAACAGGACTTCACCGCAACTGAGCCATCTCAATTCTGTGTAGTAAGGCAAGTCACAGAAATCAGAATCCATTTCTTCAAAGAAAGCCTGGAACTGTCGGTGGTTAAGTCGGTGATGATTCCAAATAAAGTTCACTACAGTTGTAACCG
Source organism: Octopus bimaculoides (assembly GCF_046866305.1). Classification (NCBI taxonomy): domain Eukaryota; kingdom Metazoa; phylum Mollusca; class Cephalopoda; order Octopoda; family Octopodidae; genus Octopus; species Octopus bimaculoides. The sequence continues at coordinate 66,352,016 of NC_142930.1, forward strand.
ATTTTAGTACGCAAGAAATATCGAAGTGTTTTCCACAGAGTGCTTGCTGTGTATAAATAGATGCAGTGTATAAATAGAGCTTTCGGAAGTTAAAGCTCCTCCAACTTGGTCTGGATCCGCCCTACCAAATCCTTTCTCACTCCTGCCATGTTTTTTACCTCCATCAACTGTAACACACCGAAGCTGATTCCACTAAAGGTTATAGTTTTGCAAGTTTACTGCACCTCTATGAAAATATCTTCACCAGTTGTTCCATGTATACCACAAACGGATGCCATTTCTTTTATAATCTCAAAGTTGCAATTAACACCACGAATGAACACAATACGTTGTGACGTACTAGAGAGATCAGTAGACTCATCCATTGCAAGAGAATACCACAAAAAATTTCTTAGCTTTCTCATGTATCTGTAACTGTATATTCTCTCCAAGTTCTTCTATTCTCCGCACAACTGAACTTGCTGAAAGGCTGATACAGCCAAATATGTTAGCTTTTTCAGGACACAAATCATTTGCTGCTTCCATCATGAACTCTTTTATAAAGTTTCCGTCAGTAAATGGTCTTCCTCGCTTTGCCAATTTATTCACTATTTTGCAACTTACACGAGTGATAGATTCATTTTCAACAAACATTTTCGTTAAGAAATTCCTTTGAGATTCCAAACTACGTTTCATAGATTCAAATTTCTCGGACTGCAATTGTCCAGAATATTTAAAATATGTTGAGAGATGTTTTGCTTCGTAGTGACGACAAGTATTGTACTCTTTCATAACAGCAACACTTTCGTTGCATATCAGGCAACTAGCTTTCTGGTCGTTTGTTTCTCCAGAGAAGTACTTTTCTCCCCATTCTTTATTGAAAATGCGACATTCATCATCAACCTTTCTCTTCTTAGTAGCCATAACGATGGATGAAGAAAAAACAAAAGCAGTCTTAGGCCTCAGCGTCAGATATTCTCGTTTTAATTGTAATCACTAATAACTGACTAGCCCAAGACACACGTGATAGAACAGCCCATAGAAGGGCAAGACCGTCAGAGACAGCAGAGGATCCAGAAGATCGACTCACTGCACATAGACTATACCAAGAAAGTGCATTGCAAACAGAGACGGCAGTGGAGAGACAAGCTCGCGTAAATGCAAAGAAAGTATACCAAGAAAGAGCAAGGCAGTTAGAGACGGCAACACAGAGAGAAGCTTGTCAAACTACAAACAGAGTTACACCGACTCATGAGACAAGTCGAACACACTTTCGAAAGAAGCCTAAGACAGACACTCACCAGGACTGCGCGAGCATCAGTCAACCGTAACTGACTTTACGATTTGGGTATTCATAATTTAGTGGGATTTCCTACAAACAAGATCCTATGTAAGACAGTTCGGTGTTCTCTATAAATGCACAAAAACCGTTTTAAGGGCTACATACTTTGTATTGTTGCTATTGGATTAGCGAAACAATTATGAGAACGGAATCAAGGGATTAGCCCCGCTTTTCAGGGAGTTACTGGATACGTCAGCTAGTAATAATATGAAGATGAGAAACCTAATGCAGAGGAAGCTAGAAAGTTCTGGAGTAATATTTGGGATAAACTAGTCAATCATAATGGAGATGCTGTAAAGTTTAAAAAAGTGAAGGAAGAAGTAGTGAGTGAGAAGCAACCAGATCTAGTGCATTAATGAGTAAAGTGCTTGGAAAAATGCCGAATTGGAAGGGCCTAGGACCAAATTTAGTACTGGCTAAAGAAATTCAGTAGTTTACACGGGAGGCTGAGGGAACAATTTCAGGATTGCCTTAGTAGAGGAATAATACCAGATTGGATGACTAAAGGGAGGACAACACTCATTATGAAGGATAAGAGCAAGGGCAATATAGCTAGCAGCTATAGACCAATCATTTGCTTACCATTAGTGTGGAAGCTGTTAACAGAAATGCTTTCAGAAAGCATTTACTAGCAAATTGACAACCAGAATTTACTACTAGAAGAACAGATACGTTGCAGGAAGCAGGCTAGAGGAACGCATGATCTATTATATATAGACAAAGCAGTTCTAAATGAAGTAAAAGCTAGAAAGAAAAATCTAACAATAGCATGGATAGATTATAGGAAAGCCTATGACATGATCCCACACTCATAGATAAGTGAATGTTTGAGCATGCTCAATATAACAGACAACACAAGAGAATTAATTAGATTTAGCATGAAGAAATGGAAAGTAGCTCTATACTCAGGTGACATTCTGTTAGGTAGAGTTAATATAAAAGGAGAAATTTCCCATGGGTCTCGTTGTCCCCTTTAATATTTGTCTTATGTTTGATCCCCTCAGTTTAATTATTAAGGAAGGCAAAGGCAGAGTGTCAGTTCAGAAATAATAATGGGAAAATTAACCATTTGCTCTAGATGGATGATCTGAAGCTTTTTAGTAAGAATGAAAAAGAGACACATTCCTTAATACAGACTGTAAGACTCTTCAGTAAAGATATAGGTATGGAATTTAGCATAAATAAGTATGCAATATTAGCCATGAGAAGGGGACAGGTAGTCAACGGTGAAGGCATCCAATTACCAGATGGCTAGACATTAAAATCATTGAAAGGAGGAGAGAGTTAAAAGTATCTATGAGTATTAGAATCTGACAGAAGGAAATAACCTGTTCACGAGGAAGCTAATGAAGTCAAAGCTAAATGGTCCGAATCTAGTGAAAGCTGTAAATACTTGGGCAGTATCATTACTTAGATACTCAGCAGCTTTTATAGTTTGGACAAAAACTGAATTAGCAAAGCTAGACAGAAGAACTAGGAAGGAATTCGATATGAATAGAGGACGCCACCCAAGGGCAGGGGTAGCAAGATTGTACCTACCTAGAAAGGAAGGTGGAAGAGGGTTAATATCAGTGGAAGACTGCGTGGAGTTAGCTAGAGTAGATATAGACTCCTATGTAGGTAATAGTGAAAAATGGTTATTAAAAGCTGCAAGAGTCACAAGTCATAAGGAAACCAAAACACCAAACGAACTTAAAAATCAAAAACAAAAAAGAACAGAAATTGGCAGACTGGCAGGAGAAGGCGTTGCACGGTAGATTTCCAAAGATAGTTTCAGCAAATAATAGTAGTGATACATGGTTATGGCTTCAGGAGAGAAAGCTGAAGAGGGAGACAGAAAGTTTGTTAGTAGTACCACAAGATCAAGCATTAAGGACTAATTGGATAAAAACCATAGACAAAAACCAAGTAGATTTTCAGTGAAGATTATGCAAATCAAAAGAGGAAAGCGTTACTCCTATAGTAAGTGAATGTAACATGGTGGCACAGAAAGAATACAAGAAAAGACATGATAATCTAGGGAGAGCAACCTACTGGGAGCTTTGTAGAGAGCTAGGATTTGAACATACTGATAAATGGTATGAACACGAACCTAGTAAAGTACTAGAAAGTAAGGAGTACAAGGTGTTGTGGGACTTTAACATTCAGACTGATAGAGTAATAGAAGCTAGAATGCCTGTTTTGGTAGTAGTAGTAGTAGTAGTAGTAGTAGTAGTAGTAGTAGTAGTAGTAGTAGTAGTAGTAGTAGTAGTAGTAGTAGTAGATAAGGACAATAGAAAGTACCAGATAATTGACTTCACAATCCCAAATGATGAAAAAAATTAATATGAGTAGTATAGAAAAAATAGCATGATTTGTTATTAAAATATTATCAGATTCAATAAGATGTTTAATTTTTTCAAGTTTCATGTTTATTAATCTTTTTCAGTTTTCACGTTTATTAATTTTTTCAGTTTTGTATGATTTGCTATAAAAATATAAGATTCAAAACGATGTTTCATCCTTTCACTTTTCATGTTTATTAATTTTAAAATTTTGTCTTTGTTGTTTTATTGAGGGTTAAACAATCTTTTTAGTTGAGGGTGATAACCATAAGTACCGATATTTCTCGTAAAAAGGGGCGGGGAGATAACCCAATTTTTTAATGGGGGTGGGATAACCAAAAAGTACCGATAGACGTTAATAACAGAATTAACTGAAACACGCTTGTCGTGCGAACCCTTCTTTCAAGGCTCATAGAAGATAAAACATTCGTTAATTACGAAATATTCTCGCCTACAGCACTTAAGGACTGTACCTACTGATATTCATAAAGGGTTTGATCAAAAGACGATAAGTCAAAATGCGCTGTGTTGGTCGTTGAATACAAACTATCAAATCTACTGCTATCAAATCTAGGGTCGAATCGGCTTGGACATCAATAGTCAACCGATTTTATCTGTAAGCAGACATTAGAATATAATTAACAGATATATCATTTTAGGAACATGTTTACAAATTTTATAGATTGGCAGATAGAGGAAATGTAAAGGATAGATAACAGCATACGTTTCGCTAATGATCAAAGAACTGTTCACATAACTATCCCTCTCCAGATTTCTGTTGAAGTGGTTCTTTGTAAAGCAAATATAACAGACGGGAAGTTTACTCTCGTTTTTGCCCGACGTCAATACAAACATACGCCGTCTTTGCATCACAGATACATACATCAATAAAATATGTATGGTAATAGCCAAGAGCAAATACGTGTGTCTTTGAATGATATACTTACATATATCGTAACCAACATCCAAATGAGGAGGTCATTATGGTTCCCCAAGCAATACATTGAAAGCATTGAACTTCACGAATTTGCAGAATATGAAAGCGTTGTTTGAAAGTTCATTTAGTACAAAAGGGCTAAAGTATGCAACAACTAACACGAGTACTTCAATTCCCTGATCTTAATGACTAAAACTAAAAAGCATCAAGAGATTTGTTATCAGAAAGGCCTTCTAAAGCGAAATAAACAAACCAGAATGTAACTTAGATAAATACACAAGTAAATAAATATAAATAAATGAATAAACCTATTAAAAATAAGATTTAGTATTGAATTCTAACGTAGATAATTTATATGGACATTGAAATATAAAATCATTTTCAGCAAAAATATTCCCAGTTCAACAGAAATGAATTTAGTTAGATAAAACAGAATTTAGCTCATATATCTTTTAAAATATGCCAGTGTTCAAAACGAAATTTCTTTCAAAACACCGCACCTCACTATAAAATATGAACAAAAATTACATACATCAAAATCGAAAAGTTCCAAACTACGCATTAAAAAGACGTTAGTATAGTCATATCAACTAAACTCCTGTTGTTTTTTAGTGAGTTGACATCGTTGTATTATTTGAGTTCTACAATAATCTTCTTCCCTACACCAAGAAATGTTTAATCTTGTACATTTACTTAGTAAATTTTTTTCATCATTATTTCGACGAGAACAATGTAAACTAATGCTTTGCTGAGGTCAGAATAAGATCGAAACATGTTCAATATTCTTCTGTACTTACTAGAAAAAGAAAAATAATATCAATCACTTATTAATATTGATGTTTCCCATTCAGTATATATTTGTAGTGAAACATATTTCTATTTAGCTTTCATATCAATGGTCCATGCATTGAATATCTTAGCATTAAGCTAACAACACACAATTCTCTCAATGGATCGCAGTCCTCAATACGAATAAAAAATTGCATGTCTGAATCCTAGTTTCAATTAAATAGAGTTTCCCCTTTTTACAAAGGTCGATGTACTTCGATTATTTCTTATTTTGAAAAATCAAAAACAGTTATTTTATCTTTATTCGCTTTATTTATGCTGCAATTTTTTTAGAAACTGAACAGATGCTGTTACGCAAACAATGTAATTGATACCGCTTCTCACTTAATGAACGAAGTAACACAAAAAAGATAGAATGAACAGGAGTTGACTCTGTTCCTCTTAATGTCCTCTATATATAAACTACTTCATGATGTTTACGTGAACCTATCTGTCATCTTTTAACTTTTACTTCTTTCATTCTGTTGTAACTAGATTCTTCTGTTGTAATTTCCATTTAGAACAGGTTTGAACATTTTATCTTTCTTCCAACCTCACTTTTGTCATGTATTTTGTGGAATGGAAAAATTAGAAACACTTTCTGACCACATGCTTCTATATGTTCGCTCAACGGAATTTGGTGAACATTAGTGTTCCAGATTTGTTGTCTGTGAACTCGTGAACGTTCCGATAATGCATTCCCTATCTTGCCAATTCCTCGCAATTAGGGCATTTAATGCAGTAGATCAAATTTCTGCTTTTGCAGTTCATATCAGCATTTGCGAAAATCTTTCCATTTTTGTTCTAATGGATCTACCAGTATGCATATATTGACATTTCCACATCTGTTATCATTACACTTGGATACTGTGAATGTTTTGTCCTGTTTGTTCATGTTGAATTTTGCTTTTGTTAATAGTTTCTTTCGGTTATATGGTTGCCTTTTGCTTAAGATAAGTGTTTGATTAGTTATGTTTGTTTTTAATTCTTCACCTTTTATGATTGGCAAATTTATTTTGACGATGTTTAAAATGTTTTGGTGATGCGTATTGTGTGTTACTAGAAATGGCATGGTGTTCCGTTGATGTGTTCGTGTTTCTCGTGTTGCCCTAAGTTGAAATATTTTTTTTTGTTTGGAAAATCGTAAATTCCGATAATGAAAACATAATAATTCAAAAACTTTTCTACGTATTTTGCCCCATAAGAATTCTGTAAAAACGTGAAGAAATTAGGTAGGGTGGGGGTAAAATTGAAATTTTGAAATACCAATTGTTTTTACAGATTCGGAAACGTAGATTTCTGTAAAAAAACAAAAAACGGGAGTGTAGTGACGGTCCGCTTTGTCCGCCCTAAGTTGTTCTACAGGTATCTCTTTTGCTCGTTGTATGCTATTTTCTATAAGTAGGAGAGGGGTATTTTTGCTTGACCAGATATCCTTTGAGTTCTGTAAGACGTATGTTCCTGGTATTTGGATCATCTGCTATAGTACAAATTTTCCTGGCTAGACAGTACGGGATGTTGAGTTTTGTGTGTGTTGGGTGGCATGATTTGAAATTTAGGTACTGGTATGTATCTGTGCTTTTGTAATAGATATCAGTTGTGATTGTGGTGTTGTTTTTAATTACCATTGTATCAAAAATGGTAATTGTGTGTTGCTCATTTCTCCTGTGAATTTGAGACTAGGATGTAGATTGTTGAGGAGGGTGCTGAATTCTTCCAGATTTTCGAGGGATTTGGTCCAAATTAGGAAACAATCATCGAGGTATCTTTTCCCTGTATTCGCCATATGCCTTCTAAAGGTCATGCCGTAGTTTCCTTTATTTTTTGATATAGGTTTTGTTCCAAGTATCTCAATACTGAGTTCGAGAAAACTGGAGCAAATTGCATCCCCATAGCGCTGCCTCAAATTTGGAGTTAGTTTTCTTTTGTTGAAAAGGAATGTATTGCTTGCGAGGATGAGGCTGACCGTGTCTAGTATGAAGGTTACAGTAAATCTACTGAGGATCACTTCTCTGTTTCTCGACCCAATATTTTATGGCAGTAATTCTCAAATCATGTGGAATGTTCATATATAAGTTTGTTACATCAAAATTGCGCCCGACAAACCGTGACGTTTAAGTTGCATGCTGATTGGTCAAAACCTTATTCGAAAAATTCAACTTGTTGGAGCCTTCTAAAAGGAAGAAGTCAGTCATTTTACTACAGTTGTCAAGAATTCGACTCAACTGTCAGTCAATACATTTTGAAATCTGATGATTACTACGAACGTATGAAAGAGCTAACTGAACTTTATAAACATTACTAAATATTTTTTTTAATGTTTAACACACTTCAACATTGTAAAAAAAATACAATAAGGAAAACGTTAAAACCAGACCATGTAACTTTATTCCACACACACACACACACACACACACACACACACACACACACACACACAAAATATAAGGGTTTAGTTCATAGATGATCTAAACGACTAGGTACGCTAGGTAAGTGGTGTAACGGATTACTAGGGCTCCAAGGGTATAGCCGATATATATATATATATATCCATGTTCTCATACTGAATATATACGACGCAGTAAATATTTTCTGCTGATATATTCCTGGAATTAGCGCGCCAAAACGAAGACATTTGAATTTTACCATTAAGCTGTAATTAGCAGAACCATATGCACGCGCACCCATGACGGTGGGCAACTCGGTATACGATTCTGATGATTGCGGTTACATTACAAATCAGGCTGAAGAGGAATGGACAAATGGTAAGATTTGTTAAATCCGAAACCGGTCCCTGTTTGAGAATGCCTTTTTAGGTGATTTTAAATGTCTTGCCCGCTCACGTTTTTGGTATGCTGCTATATTTCATGTTGAGAACAATTTAGGTCTTAATAGACACAAGATGTGATCTATTTCTAGCACATTAATTGTCCACGTTAGTGGTCAACGTTATTTTTTTTTTAATATTGATAGATAGATAGATAGATAGATAGATAGATAGATAGATATAGATGTATAAACACATATACACGCCAGTGTGCGCACACACAAACACACACACACATACACACTTGCACACACACACACACATACACACACACACACACACGTGACAGGCTTCTTTCCGTCTATTAAATCGACACACAAGGCTTTGATAGGCCCCGGTTATAGTTGAAGAAAGCTGTCCAAGGTGCGACACCGTGGGACTGAACCCGGAACTATATAGTTGGGAAGCACAGTTGTACACCTAAACATTGAAAGTTGAAGAGACATAAAAACGTGTGTTTGTCTGATAAGCTGCACAAGTATGACTTGAATCAGCAAGAGAAATGGAATAAGGATGAAATAAATATATCATTACTTCGTTTAGACAGAATAACTTTAGGTTTTCTGTGATTTAAAGATAACATTAGTGTACAAGAGTAAACCATGTCCTAACTAGCTAGATAGCTGCCCCTGAGCATAGTTGAAAATAATTATGGTTGTAACTGCAGTCATCTTATAGACTTTATTTATCTATGTCACTGAACTGAAACGAAAAAATGGTTTTAATATCATTTCAAAACCATTTTAAAATCACTTTAAAATATTTTATTTTACTGTTTATAATACGTTATCAACAGACATATTGTCCTAAAGGATTTTATAACGGCATTTCATGATCCGCAAAGTTCGAAAAGTTATCAAAAGTCGTTATATTTTAACCTTTTATACTTGATGTAATCTATCTCTATTTAAATTCTTCATCTCATTGGTTCTTTATCAACACAAGCCTCTAAAGTGATAATATATGACCCCCCATCACCTACATAGATACATCTGTATATATGTGTGTCTATGTTACTTAGTTTTATTTCTAGATTTCTTGTCGGTGGAGAAAGAGTCGGTTTCTAACCTAGATTTAGAGCTCTTTCATTGGAATTTCAGTAACAGGGTGGAGCAAAAATAAAGGTACTTTTACACAGATTTTGGAAATATGCTTTTAAGAATATATTTTTTATTGTGAAATCCATTAGAAACAACTGTGCTAAAATCTGAAGTTCTTAAATTTACATCTTCAGGCTACGCAGCCCACTTGAAAATTTTAAATAATGAGCGAAAAATCAATTTATAACACGTTTGCCATTCCTCATTTTATTTTTACATTCATTGTTACGAATTGATTTTCTTTTGCAATTTGTTTTAAAAATAAGAGTGATAAACTCTTAAGCTCTAAAATTTAAATCTTTAAGCTCCGCTATGCACTTGAAATTTCAAAATTATGTGAAATAAATAGACTTTTCGACTTTGTTTTCTTTAGGTCCAGATTACACACACATTAAAATGAAATAACGTGTAAACCAATTTTTGATTCTTGACACATTTTGATGATAAAAATAATTAACAATTCAGAATCCTTTGCTGATGTAGAAGGGCGACTGTGATCTGGCCGATTCTTTCTAATCAACCTCTGAACGTTCTGTTTAGATACTGCTTGATCTATTCCTCCAATGATCATTTTTCGATTTGTCCGTTGAACCTGTAAAAAATCTTGTTCTCTCTGTGGTACTTTTTTGTCTCTACTACAACAGCAGTTTTAAAGGAGTTTCACTTGCAACAGGAAATGTCAAATAAATCTTTTGTTGCATTGTTTTTACACACATTAAACTTTGTTTGAAACGATGGCACATTATTTCTATTTTTCACGTATTTTAGTAATGCTTGGTTCTTTAGATAAAAGTTTAAGATTTTTGGTTTAACTGACTCAATCGCAACACAAGGGATGGATACCTTTTGCCAAAGAAAAATTATCTTTTCTGTTACAATCTTGACAATTTGTTTAATTGAAGGATCTTTCTTAACTACATTCTTTTCTTTTTTTCGTTGAAATAAAACACATTTTCGTATGTCCTTGTAAGCTGACAAAACTCGCTCGTTAAGATCACATGGAGTATTGGGCATTCAGTATCATGACATGTCATTGGCTTATGAGTCATCACTAAATGTAAACAACACTAAACTGAACACGATCATTAATTTTACTAGAATGGCTTAAAGTCAAGATACAAAGCAGAAAACTGCACACACATACAGATCCAATCCATCACTGGAACTATAAAAATCTGTTAAAACTTTCCAGAGCGTAGATATGAAAGTACAGGCATGAGAAGATATGAAAGCATTGATATGAAAGTATATGCATGAGAAGACATACATAAAAGAAAACATTCAAATCTGCACATATACATACATACAAACACGCACATACATACATACATACATACATACATACATACATACATACATACATACATTGTTTGTTGGCACTCCATCGCTTACGACGACGAGGGTTCCAGTTGATCCGATTAACGGAACAGCCTGCTTGTGAAATTAACGTGCAAGTGGCTGAGCACTCCACAGACACGTGTACCCTTAACGTAGTTCTCGGGGATATTCAGCGTGACACAGTGTGACAAGGCTGACCCTTTGAATTACAGGCACAACAGAAACAGGAAGTAAGAGTGAGAGAAAGTTGGGGTGAAAGAGTACAACAGGGTTCGCCACCATCCCCTGCCGGAGCCTCGTGGAGCTTTTAGGTGTTTTCGCTCAATTAACACTCACAACACCCGGCCTGGGAATCGAAACCGCGATCCAATGACCGCAAGTCCGCTGCCCTAACCACTGGGCCATTGCACCTCCACACATACATACATACATACATACATACATACCCTGTTGTTAATGTTGAAATTCCAGTTAGCAAACTATTACTACAATATGTCCAGGAAAGACTGCATGAAAGAACTATAGTGTATAGGATCTGTCCTTTTTATCTCAAATGATGTGGTGGAAGCTTGTTTTATTAGAAAACAATTGCTCATGGCAAACTCAAAAAATATGTGTGCATGCGTGCGTGCGTGTGTGTGTGTGTGTGTGTGTGTGTGTGTGTGTGTGTGTGTGTGTGTGTGTGTGTGTGTGTGTGTGTCCCACCACCGGTGTAGGTATGTTCAGCGGTTTGGCAAAAGTGACTGATAGAATAAAGACCTGGGTTTAAAGAATAATGTCAAGTATTGCGATATTGTATATAGAAATATGGATATATACAAAGTCACAATACTTTCCATAATTTTCAATCCAAATTATGGACCGAAATTTGAGTTGAATGATAATGTCTTCTAATTTAGACATATAGCTAACAACTTTGAAAGGAAGAAGGCTAGCCAATACCACTGTCCTCAGTATTTGACTCATTATATTTTATCGATTTCTAAAAAATGAACGGTGACGTTGAACTCAGCGGGATTTGAAACCAAATGAAAGGCAAAGAAGCTTAGAAATGATTTTACACAAGCTATGTTTGTGTATAACGCAACATCTATTAAATTAGTTGTATCAGTCTCTTTCTTAGAAATAATAAATAAATAAAGACTTTCGTTGTTTCTGTCTTGCCAACGGTGATTGAGAAGAGAATCTTGTGAACCCTTCCACAACAGAACTGGAATTTAGTGCTCAGAATCACGATAAATTCTGAAGTGATATATATGACTAAGAAATTCTACAGACAAGATTTCTAGATTTCGTTTCTCATAACTTCTCTCTGTAGTTTAGTTGAAAATTATCTGAAGCTGGTCGAATTAGGCCAGTGTTTAACTCATTAACATGAAAGTGTTGAAACAATCTTCCTCTGTCTTTTAACTGTGTAAACAGAAATAGACAGTGAAATTTGTCAGAAGCTCAAATTCAGATAAAATCGTCAGCGAGCAGAATAAACTATCTGTAATTAATGAAAATTAAAGAAAATATTTTTTAAAAAATATATTTTTAGAACACCGATCAGACGGAGATTGAAGGGGATAATCATAGAGGGTACTAGTTCTTTATACACAAACATCTCAGATACATTCATATGCAAATTATATTTGACCAAAATACATTCACAATGAATGACACACACATAGATACATACGTGCATATATACATGCATACATACATACATACATGCATACATATAAGCATACATATATGCATACATGCATACATATATGCATACATATATGCATACATGCATGCATGCAACGAACACACGCGTGCTCATTTTCTATAACTTTCTCTTTGTAGATGTGTGCGCGTGTGTGAAAGAGGGTGTGTATGAATTTACAAAGCTTGTCACAAGGTAGCGTGTATCAAAAGTTATGGCAAGGATGGTAGATTATTATATATATAATGATGTGGCAATAGTGGACATACGCGCGCACGTATGTGTGTGTGTGTGTGTGTGTGAGCGCGCGTATGTATACATCCATACATGTGTATGTGTGTGTATTGCGTAAGAATCGACTATAAAACAAGCGTTATCCGTAGGAAGATTAAGAAAGAAGAACAACAGCAGCAGCTGCAGCAGCAACAACAACAACAACAGCAGCTGCTATAGGAGCATTAGAAACTGTGAATAAAAGGAACTTCATTTTTCAAGCTGGAAAGATGCTCAATATATACCCTCCACGAAAACAATTTAATTTGTGTTCGTGGGAAGAACCATTTTAACGATGCGTACTGCCTTAATTCTTCGAAACGCCGGAGTTTTAATGGTGGCAGCTGATGAAGGAGATGTTTCTATGTGGCCTGCTTGTTTGTTGCACCTTGTTTACCATTTTTGTCCTTGTTCTTTTGCCACGTCATGTACCCAGTTATGTATCTATATGTACATGTGGATGAACGTATATACATACATGTACATATATATGCATATACTCATATATTGTTTATATATATATATATATATATATATATATGTATATATATACATACATACATACATACATACATACATACATACATACATACATATATACATACATACACGCACACGTACATATACATGTATACATATACCCCTCTGCTGAGATATATCTATTGACCGAGAGCTATAGTTACAAAGAAAGAATCTAGTTAATATACCCTTTGTTTTCAGGTTTGGCACCACTGAAAGATCCAGTTTGTTACAAGCATTCAGACAAGACCAAGTAACTGCCCCTACATCACCCTCGTTCCCACTTCGCCCACGTTTTCCCTGCAGATACTAATGTTCAGGCTGAGCATCAGTCGTCATATTCCCACTTTCTGAGATGATTTATAAATGTCATAAGCATTGAGCCCTGTTCCCGGATTAGTATGATATAACATAATATATGTATGTATGTATGTATGTGTATATATGTGTGTATTCTATATTTATTTATACATAAAATTATTATTATCATTATTATGTTGTCTTTTTTTTTCTTTTTTCTTCAAATTTTCTTCCATTTCTCGCCGAGTGTTTTCCGTACACCTAGGGCAGAGAAACTCATTGTATGCATTCCCAGTTTACACACGCAAATTCACAGGCATCATCATCATCATCATCATCATCATCATCATCATCATTATCATCATTATTATTATTATTATTATTATTATTATTATTATTATTATTATTATTATTATTATTATTATTATTATTATTTTATGTTTGACTTTTGTTTTGCATTTGTACAAGTTGGATCCAAGTCTCACCCAGAGACCTCAAGATACAACAAGTTAGAAGTTCATGTAGGTGTTATGCCTAGGGTACCATATATTTGTATTTGTACAGTTTTGTTCAAGTGAATGTTTAAGAAACCATAAGAAAATTATGTGTTTGCTTTAAAATTTGAGATCACATAGACAGTATTTAACGTAGGATATGGGCAGTTCCCATGAGCACTATCTTTTGAACTTCAGCCATTTTGGGGTTTCCTGGAATCTGTTCTAGGTAGTAATCAGCCCGTTTCGCTGTCATTCCCAGGGCACCTATGACAATAGGTATTGTTTTCGTCTTCAGATTCCACATTTTGCTAATTTCTATTTCAAGATCTTTATATTTGCTCAGTTTTTGGTAGGTCTTGACAGATACGTTTATATCGATTGGGACAGTCATATCAATGAGGAGGCATGATTTTTGTCTGAAGTCTTTCAGTATGATGTCTGGCCTATTTGCGTCTATCTTTCTGTCAGTTTGAATGGTGAAGTTCCAGAGGAGTGCAATGTGATCATTTTCAAGTACTGGGGGTGGTTTGTGTTCCCACCAGTTTTTATCATGGGGCAAGTCCAAGTTTTTGCATATTACCCAGTGAATATATTGTGCAGCTCTATCATGCCTGTTGAGATACTCTGTAGGCGCAAGCAGACTGCACATGGAGACAACATGATCGATGGTCTCATTTTGTTGTTGGCATATACGACATAATGGGGAGCTGCCGTTCTTTAATATGTTGGCCTGGTAGTTCTTTGTAGGTAGGCATTGATCTTGGGCTGCTATGATAAACCCCTCTGTTTCTGATTTCAAGCCAGAGGCCATTAACCATTGGTGGGTAAGGGCTTTGTCAATATCTGCATTATTCGCTCTCTTTGGGTATTTGCCATTGATAGGTTTTCTATGCCATTTTTCAGTCATAATAGCTAAGGCAGCAATTTTAGCACGGGTCTTCAAGCGCTTAGCTTTTTCTGCAGGTGTTTCTAGTTCGTCTAATTCTTGAATTTGTTGCAATTGGAATTCACTTAGATATTCCTTTGCCTGTTTTGTTACTGAGTAAGATGCTTTCTTGCTTTCATATTTTAAGACAAGTTTGAGCATCCAGTCCTCAGAGTTTTTCAGATAGGTGTCTAGGCCAATTGTGGCTACCTTCATTGATAATGCCAGCTGTAAAAGTCCTCGGCCTCCTTCTTTTCTTGGCAGATAAAGACGTTCTATATCTGCCTTAGGGTGGTGCATTCTATGCATTGTCAACAGTTTTCGTATTTTTCTGTCAACATTACATATTTCAGTAATTGACCAGTTAACGATGTTGAAACTGTAAGTCACGACTGGTATGGCTAGAGCATTGATCGCTTCGATCCTGTTTCTCGCGTTCAGCTCTGTCTTCAGTATTGCTCTCACCCTGCGATAACATTCTCTTCTGATCCTTTCCCTCATCACTGAGTGCTTGATATTGTCCCCTTCAATTACCCCTAGGTATTTGTAGCTCTCCGCTGGTTCTAACTCTTTTATGACATTTTGCTGGTCAAGGTTCACATTAGATGTATTTGTCATTTTTC